>NC_080572.1:148301074-148505215 GCF_030247185.1 Malaya genurostris
ATCACTCATTGCCCTGTAATTTCGAATCTGCAAATCGTATCGAATTCCAATCTTAACGTGTGACTTTCGATTGAACATTCCATGAGATGTCGAAGTGAGTTCCACTTTAGAGTTTTTCGTCATTATTTATGGTACTTCCAGAGCTGGTATTCAGGAACTAGCATAACCCAAAATGATTGGAATGGCCATAAATTAATACGCCAAACAATTTACATCTTCTATATCGGTATGAATTTTAAAGATTCATCATCTGTAATTCCAGAATCGGATAAAATTCACCAAATTTGTATGGGACCCTAAGTCCTTTAATTTGAATTTTTGTTTTTGAAGATCGACTTGGCCTTTTTGAAAAAATGATTAAACTTTGAGAAACGATTCGAAACTGGATCCGGAGTTCTAAGATCGGTGTAGCCGAAATCAGATAAATTCACCTGAGGAGTGTGTAGACATCTTTGAGAAATTGTAGTGCGAATTAAAATTTGGGGGTACATTCCGAATCCAAAAAAGAATACCGCTTAAACTGAAATAAATTTATTTGGTAATCGACTATCCAGATTTGCAAACCCGATAAACCTGATTAATTTATGTGAAATGGACATTTTTATACTAATCACCCTGTATCTCCCAAACCAGAAGTCGGATCTGACTAATTTTTATAGGATCATAGATGATTCTTAGATTTCATTTGAATCTTAGATCGGTTCAGCCATCTACGAGAAAAATGATTTACACAGGTTTAATTTCGTTTCATGTGTCATCCTGTAGTTCCGGAACCAGAGGTCGGAGCCAAACATAATTCAGGAGCCTTGTTTGGAAGCACACGACTTTTCATATGAATCTGAGTTTGGAGAAAACGGTTTAGCCATCTCCGAAAAAATTGAGTGAAATTATTTGTCACACACGCATTTGCTGATCTCGACGAACTGAGTCGAATGGTATATGGAAGTTATGTTCTTCCAGCTTTTATTGCTGTAAGTAGTTTACTGTAAAAAAACTGAATATTTTGACATAGAACTCCGTATGGCTCAAAGGGTAGGCATCCTATCTCAAAACCATTCAATATCGTTTTGGGTGACGGGGAGACCTTTCATTTGCGACTAGTTTGATCAAAATCGGTCCAGCCATCTCTGAGATCTCGACCTCTTAGTTGACAACACACATACAGACACACACACATACACACACACACACAGACAGACATTTGCTCAGTTTGTCGAGCTGAATCGATTGGTATATGACATTCGGCCCTCCGGGCCTCGAAAAAATTTTCCAAAGTTTGAGCGAATTCTATACCTATTTTATATATATATATATATATATATATATATATATATATATATATATATATATATATATATATATATATATATATATATATATATATATATATATATATATATATATATATATAGATATATATATATATATATATATATATATATATATATATATATATATATATATATATATATATATATATATATATATATATATATATATATATATATATATATATATATATATATATGTATATAAAGGTAATAGGGAAGTTTTTATTCTTTACGCGATAGTATTGCAAATTTTTCTTTAGTTTCCTCGAATAAGATCTGTGAATCAAGACTTCCCGGGACTTCAATATCGGATATTGTTGAAACGTTCACTCGGGAAGTCAGTGAGTTTAGTGGTGCATCCGAGCATCTTGAAACCGGAACATACTGAGTCGCGCGCGAAACCAATACTGAAATTTTTACTAACAAATATCCTTCTCCCGTGACTCTTGTGGAGTGCGCAGTAGTATATACGGCCTCTAGTAACAACAAGTGTTGGACTAACAACCCTTCCCATTCCTTAGACGATCTACGTTCGGGCCTGGCCGGCGCCGGTACTGATCAATGATTTCTGGGATTACCAAAAGATGTACATTGAAGGATGATTTACCAGTCCCAGGTCGGATCATCAAGAAACTCCCTGTACAATTTCAGCTAATTCCGATCAGTAACGGAGTAGCAACCAAGGGTGGTCGCTCAAGCTCAAGCTCAAGCTCATCCCCCCTTTGTCACAAATTGTCACAGAACTAAAGACCCCCCACCATGTTACATGTCACGAATTCAAAATAAATA
This sequence comes from Malaya genurostris, assembly GCF_030247185.1. Taxonomy (NCBI): domain Eukaryota; kingdom Metazoa; phylum Arthropoda; class Insecta; order Diptera; family Culicidae; genus Malaya; species Malaya genurostris. Next base: position 148,303,195 of record NC_080572.1, read on the forward strand.
AAATTCATCTCAATACATTCTCAATATGTATGACAAACCAAACCAATATGAGGGAAAAATCGATTTATTACATGCTGTCATTAGATTAAAAAATATCCTTAAAACTACAAAATCATCGGAATTATTTTATTAATATCAATTATATAAATTAACAAAAGTATTTGGTTGGAATTGATGAAACATTTAAATCATCTGTTTTATTCTTCCTAGGGGTACACAGATATATTATTGTTTTTGGTAAAGAATAATATTTCCTTAGTGTAGCATACAGGGCTGAGAAAATAAAGATCAAACCTCATCAAAACGAGATCACTGCCGGAGAATCTTTTCATGATCAGTTGATCAGTGAATTTTAAATCACATCGATCAATATCGGTACTGATCTTCCGTCACACAATGGGTAGTGATTTTGAGCTAAAATGATTCTTGATTTATGTAAGTTCAATCATTGGATGATTCGAAGGGCTTTGATGTTGGTGGAGGAAAATCACATATGATCAAGATAAGACATGACATGATCTACGTCTGAAATCGTTGATCTACCACCCTTTTTCAAATAGAGTACAATTGAATAAACTGCATCAGAATCAGATAAGAGAAATTCTTATGATATACTATTATTAATTCTAGAAAATCAAATTATTGAAAAAATTGTCAGAGCATAACTTAAGTTAAACCGTTTGAAGGCATCTTTTTCTTTTTTACTCATATAAGGCAAAATTTATTAATTTTGCTAATTTACTCGCTCCTCCGTGCACTTTTGCTGATCACAACTGAAATGATTTCCTGCATCATTCATTTCCGAATTTACAAGAAGAAGCTTTTACATCAACAAATACACGTTTTCCTATAGAATATAAACGTTTATTGTGGAGATTTTTTCAGGAAATGGGGCAAAGCAGTAATATAATTAAGTATTTCTAAAATGCGCTCATTGAAAATATTGGACGTCACATTCCAAAAACCTCCCAACTAACAGACAGAACACTCAAATTTGATTCTTTAATCATTTTTACGGTCATTTTGAATATTCCTTTAGTTGGGAAAGTACTCGCATATGTCATGATGGCATCGCGTTACCCTATCAAGAACATCTAGTCTGTCATCTAGACTGTATTTTTTTTCATTTACCAACAGAGTTGCCATTCATTCAGAATTATCTGTAATGTATTGATTTCTATACGTCCATGCGAATTTCATGAAGGATAGATTTAATACATATTGCCAAAACAAAATACAGAGTTGTGCCTACTTCTCATCCTCCAACGCAATAAAAAATCGAACCCATGCTTTGTTGCGATATTTACATGCTTCTGATCGGCCGCCATTCAATTTCGGATGAAAATATATTATCAACGTAATCCTATAATTTAATGCAACGATTCATTTCCAAATATTCTACAAAGCAAGCAGCTGATCTGTGTTGACAAACGTGGGGTAACCAGCTAGCAAAAAAACTTTTGCATAACATGAGGGGTGTACCGAAAGTAAATAGTTCGCGCAGTTCAATATAGGTGGAACTAGTGTATCACAATTAATTTTTTTCAGAAATTACTCATAGTGTCATGTCTGTTAGTCTGTGGTTTAACTACTGTCAGTTTGTTTCTTGAAGTAACAAAATATCTCTTACAATTGAATGAGAGAGCGGCCTTCAAGTGAGGTTCATGTAAACATTCGAATTGTTTCGAGATAATGGATGAGAGGTAAACCAGTAATGATCAAATATAGATTACAAAATAAACATAAAATAATTGTTCCCTCTTTCAGTTTTTATTTTTAATATTTCAAACACATCTCAATACATTTCAAACAGTCGAAATTATCGATTTCAACCTGCTGGTTTATCGAAACGTCAAATGAGAACAGCCACTCTCTATTTATCATTAGGTGTCATGCACAAATTACGCCACGCTTTAATGGGAGGGAGGGGTTTCAAATACTGAGACAAGTTATGACAAGGGGGAGAGGGGGGATTAAAAAACATTACGTCAGAAGTTTTATTTTGAATACTAAAGTATGTGTTTTATATACGAATTTTCGGCTTTCATATGTGACATAAAGCTTGCTTCAGATAGAATTGGAACAAAGACAATTGCCTGTATTTTAGTTATTTGTTATTGAACTCAAGATCTTTTTTGATTCAAATGTAGCGTTGTATTCTTACTTTTAAGAAAAAATGCGGATAAAATTATTCGTCACGGTTTCGAAGGAATTCTCGAATTTTTCCTGTAACACGGCTTATTAGGGGCGCACACGTTCTTTGTCCATCGTTTTAGCTATCTTATTCCACCAGGTCGTCATCTGATTGATGTCTTTGACAACCTTTCCCTTTGCCTTGAGTCTCTTCTTCATGATTGCCGTATTTCTCAGTAGGGCGGAACTGGGGCAGTTGGGTGGGTTAAGGTTTTTCGGAAAAAACTGGATCCCTTTCTCTGCATACCATTCTTGAATGACTTTGCTGTAATGACAGCTTGCCAAATCTGGATGGTCGTGGGATCGAATCAACGGAAAAAATCGTTTTTGGAGACACTCTTTTTGGTATTATTCCGATGTCATTGTATTATTTGTAACGAAAACTTTCGTTTTTTGTCACAGCTGCAAATGCCCTGCCAAATCATTTGTTTTTGCAAATTTGTCGGCAAAAACAAATTGAAATTTGGCTGGAACATCCCCCCGTACCGTTGCCTAGTAAAATTGTTGACCTGGGATTTGCTCGAAGTCAGCCTTGACATAGATTTCATCGTCCATCAGAAGACACCCGTCGAACTTGGTCAGCACCTGTTCATATAGTTTCCGAGCACAAATTTTGACCCCACTATTCTGTTTTATGGTACGATTTAGCTTTTTGCTAGCTCGATACGACTTGATTCCTTCCCGGAGTTGAGTTCTCCTCACGGTACTATAGACAGCACTGAATTTTCTGGCCAAATCACGGTCCGACAGATTAGGATTCCTCTTAATCGTCTTCAAAATCTTACCACGCAGTTTCCGGTCGACAGTTTCACTCCGACGATTGGTTTGAGGCTTCCGAATCGTCGTCAATGTTTCCTTATACCGTTTGATAACGCGCCATACGGTATTTCTGGACAATTTCAGCTGTTTAGCTAGAATAAATGCAGACCACAATGGATTTTATAAATAACTGTGCACAATTTTTCCCATCCTTTCGGCTTCCATGTAGATTGTTTACAAAGTACAGTCTTTATTATTTTTGCGTTTCGTCTTTGACTCATCAGTGCAGAGCAGTTCAAATTGAACTGCTTAGTGCTAAACTCGACAGTTCAATTTTAACCGCTAAGCAGACGTAAAGTTTGTGCTATTTGCAGAACACTTTTTGTTTAGCAACGGAGTGAAATGTCTTTTCTGACGTGCCGAACGAAAACGTGTTTTCGAATATTTCTGGCCGATGCAACCGTTTTAATTATTTTTATGTTTCGTCTTTGACACATCAGTGCAGAGCAGTGTGGCAGGTTCTTTTCTTTCGAAGGATTAAAGAGGGTCGGTGGTACTTAAGTCTTGACTACATAATGAATGTTCATTTATTTTTCCGCATTTTGGTTTTATAAAATGTACAAATTTTATCTGTGTACGTGTACGTTTAACGAAAAGTCTTGAGGCTTGAAAATTACATATATCTAAAAGGTTTTGGTAATGATTATATGGAGAAGGCTAATGAACAATTGAAGTTATTTATTTTCCTTCGCGCGAGGCGGAAAATCCACGCAGGCGGCGCGCATGGTTTAAAGTGTTTATATTCATTGCGTTACTTTGCTTGTGCGCTGTAAGCAATTCAAATGTTTAAGGTAGGAGGACCGTTTTTGGTACCGAGCATAATTTCGGTCATATCGGTCCAACTCATAAAATATTTAAAGTTTATGATTTGTAAAGTGCCGATGCATCAAATCATAAGACTGTATGTGCTACGACGTATGGCTGGTATCCATACAAAGTATTCTCAAGAAGACGTTTACAATGTAACTACATTGTGTCGAAATGATATGTAATATTGAAATTGTTTTGAGGGTTTAACGTGGAAAACGTGGTGGTTTTGTAATTCCGCCACACCTTCCCCGTAAAAAAATGATGATGTTTACGGTGTCATTTTCGGTTGAAAAAGATTAAGGTCTGGTCTCAAGAAATCTCAATATTGTGTGAAGTGTAATGTGTTTTACAATGTTTTGATTTTTCTTCTGTGTTATAATTCCTGGATTGGCATATTATTGTATAATGATTTGTGTGATATAATGTTATGTAAAGAAATAACAATAAGATAGTTTTGAATGTAACAAGGATATAGTAATGAAATAATGTTTTGAAGTAATAATTCTATAGTTGTATAATGGTATTTTTATATAATTTGATTATGCTATAGTAATTAAATATGTATGTGTGTAATTATATGGTATATAATATAATATAAAATATAGTAATTAAAATTTGTTCCTTAGTAAAATTCGTTTTGTCGTGAATACGCCTTACTTTACTATGGGGTGCCTTTTCAAAATTTACCCTCTGAGAGAGTGATAAGTTTTTGATCGTGAATATCTCTTGTTGTATCTAACAAATCAACATAATTTTTGCTACACGCCATCGGAAATATGATCACAATTTTATGATAAAATTATCAGTTGTGTGACATAATCTCAAATAATTCAGAATTAAACTTTTCTGAAATGTTTGGTATAAACGAGTATCAAAGGAGATAATCCATAAGGCGCGTTTGCCTTGCTCGTATTTTTAAAGCTCATAGCTCAGTGATCTGTGAAAGGATTTATATAATCAAAATACCAATAGAATCGAAATTTTGCAACTTAAACGTGTATAGTAAAAGCATTGAAGTATTTCAATAGTACACTATTGAAAAACCTGTCTCATTTGATCCATGTCAACACCAGCCAATCAGAACACGTTCTGAGGAAGAGAACAAAATATCTGCCGCTGTTCGTTCGAGAAAAATGTTCCGAAAAGTGTTGAATATCGTAGTGAGTTCCTCAATTTGGTCCTTCTGAAAGGCAGGAATGAATCCCTACAGCATATTGAAAGTTTCTTTCAATAAATTATGCAAATCCGAAATGAAATAATCGACGTTAAAATTCTGTATGCGGCTATTTTTATAGTCGTTAGGGCGACCCATTAGTGAGCTAGCTACAAACGAAATCACATAAAAAGAAAGCTCCTAACAAAAATTGAATCAGTTTGGATTCTATCACCACTGCGAGCAGATGTGCTTTGTATCGTCTGCACAGCTAGTTTCGTTTTCGATAAGAGCGATTACGTCACAGCTGCCAGTCATTAGCATTGGTGAAAAAACAACGGTGGAGAGCATTACACAAAATCAGCCGTTCTAATGGCTCTAAAAGTTTTCTAAAGAACTATTAGGATTTGTTGTTCGCAAATCGAAGGTAAATATCCTCAGTTTAGTGCAAATCAAGAACAGTTTGGTTAGATTTGTGCACTTTTCGCTGTGTGAAATTCACAGTAATCGAGATCAAGTAAAGCCTTCTTTGTTTTTGCGAAAAATGTGAAAAAGGGGAATGCTTGCATAATTCATACAATTGATCAACTAATTGATATTCGGAAGTGTTAAGGAACATGTCAGTTGTTTTCGTATTCACGACATCCAGTTATGTCTCTGACATTACCCACCCGCCTTTTTTTCATAAAGTTGTATGTTAATAAAAAACTTTTTTTTTTGCTGTAATATGTGATAATATTGTTGTATTTGATTACAATTTAACAATTTCATTTTTGTGAACTGTATGAGTTTGCTTTGTTTCTAGGTTTTCTATTGTTGCATTTGGGTGATCTATGCTTTTTACTATATAAGGACCTTTGTAAATTTTGTCTAATTTTGTTCTATTGTGATTACTTTATCATTTATTTGAATGGAAGAGGGTTTTGATCTATTTTCTTGATCTGAGATTCGTTCAGTTTTGCTTTTATCTATAAGGTCTTTTATTTTCAAAGCTGCAGTTTTTAACTTGTACTTTAATTCTGAATAGTATTCATCGTAATTATATATCGGTTCTATGAATTCTGGGTTTTTCAATTCGTTTGGTACTGATGCTGTTTTCCCAAAAATCAGTTCAAAAGGTGTGTATGGGAAGTCGGTGTGAGGAGTTGTGTTGTAGCAAAACGCGTAGTAAGACAGCCAGTCATCCCAGTCACTATGTGATTCGTTGACGAACTGTCTTACGTACTCATTCAGACATCGATGATTTCTCTCTAGATTTCCAATAGTTTGTGGGTGATACGGTGTCGAAAATTTTTGACTGGTTCGCTAATTTTGTGGAAAACTTCATTTTTATATTCGTTTTCCTGGTCTGTTCGTATAATAGCTGGAGTTCCGTAAATTAGAATGCAGTGTTCGACAAAAGCTTTTGCTATTGTTTTTGCTTGCTAGTCTGGAATTGGTTTTACTATGATATATTTTGATAAATTACATTGAATTGTTATCGCGTATATATGTCCTGAATATGATTTTGTAAATGGCCCTATTGTGTCCATAGATATTGAAGAAAATAATTTTTGTGGTGTTGGTGTTTGAATGAAATTTTCTGTTGTTCTAAAGGTATGTTTATTTTCTTTGCAATTTATACAATTATGGATATAGCTTGCAATGGATTTTTTCATATTTGGCAATATATAATGACATTTAAGTTTTCGATAAAGTCTGTTAATTCCGACGTATCCACCAATTGCAGATTCGTGGTTTTCTTGGATGATTCTGTTGATTAGGTTTTTATTATCTATCTCGCGTTGCGATTGATAGAGTATGATTTGAAGTGATTTCAGATGTTTATTACATGCTGACTGAAAATTATTGATACTAAAAAAATTGAAAATTGTATTCGAAAGCGCTAGAGCAATTTTTCCAATATTCAATTTATTAGCATTTTCTTCAATAATATTTAAAATTCTCTTGAGAGATTCGTTTACATTTGTGATTATTCATCGGGTAAATGACGCTTGAGTCAAATCTTTTTGTAATTTTCATTTTGTATTGAAATTTTAAGGCCATTTACATTATTTGTCGACGATTTTTCAATGCTTAATATTGGCATGTTGTGTACTTCATTTATATTGATTGTGTGGCGGAATTTCAAAACCACCACGTTTTCCACGTTAAACTCTCAGAATAATTTCAATATTACATTTCATTTCATTTCGACACAATGTAGTTACATTGTAAACGTCTTCTTGAGAATATTTTGTACGGAAACCAGCCATACACACTTAAATTGGATTACCGACCTCAGCTGTTCAAATCTCGGTAGGAGATCTTTTCGGTAAAAATAACGTTTCATCACAGCGGTACCTTAAGGTACTGCTGTCAACAAATGTTCATTTGTGCTGATATATCAGTAGAATGAGAATGTTCGGTAATTCGGCTGTTCAAAACTCGTCAAAATGTGGAAGAATTACCGAACGAAATTAAGTGTGTACATCGTAGCACGTACAGTCTTATGATTTGATGCATCGGCACTTTACAAATCATAAACTTTAAATATTTTATGAGTTGGACCGATATGACCGAAATTATTCTCGGTACCAAAACGGTCCTCCTATCTTAAACACTCGACTGCTTACAGCGCACAAGCAAAGTAACGCAATGAATATAAACACTTTAAACCATGCGCGCCGCTGGCGTGGATTTTCCGCCTCGCGCGAAGTAAAATAAATAACTTCAAATGTTCTTGCCATAGCTACGGGTCGAGCGATGTTTATTAAACATTAGCCTTCTCCACCTAATCGTTACCAAAACCTTTTCGATATATGTAATTGTCAAGTCTCAAGACTTCTCGTCAAACCTACACGTACACAGAGAAAATTTATACGTTTTATAAAAACCAAAATGCGGAAAATAAATGAACATTCATTCTGTAACCAAGAAGGAAATCAGACTCATTTTTTTAGAAAGAACCTGCCACAATTGATTCAAATACTTTGAGTTGATCAGGCTCAGTATGTAACGAATCATTAGGGTTTTTCTCTTGCTGAATAATATTTTTTGTCATTTTGTTTCCTTTTGGCGGCTCTAGTTTGAATCTTTAAAAAAGACATATCACTTAACATATCTGTGTATATTTTAATCTTAGAGAGCGCGTCCGCCCCCATATTTAATTTACCTTGTACGTATTCTACTTCGAAGTCGAATTCTTCGAGGTCTAAACGCATTCTTGTTAGTTTTTAAGAAAGATTTTTCATCGAAAACAGATGTACCAATGGTATGTGATGGTTGACAAGAAATTTTATTCCATATAAATAGGTCTAAAGTGTGTGATGACCCAATGGATTGCTGTCAGTTCCTGTTCAGTAGTCGACTTATTTGATTCGCCTTTGCTGAACGATCTACTTGCGTACGCTATCGGCAAATCAATGTTATCGTGCTTTTGGGCTAGAACTGCACCGCAGGCCATTTTGGAAGCACTATAAATTGCTTGTTAAAGTTGGGGAATTGTAAAATTGTTGGCGTTAGATGCTTGTTTTTAAGTGTTTGAAATGCTACGAATCGTCTGACTTCATCTGCATTAGTAGGGGTAGGATAATTTTTTATTGCTGAGAATTTGGATGGATCTGGTCAAACATCTTTTTCCGAAATGTGATGACCCAAATATGTCACATCACTTCCGAAAAAATTAAATTTTGTTGGGTTTAGTTTTAGGTTATATTTTCTGAGTTGTTGAAAAACAATTTCAAAATTTTTCAAATGGTGGTTGATTGAACAGCCCACCACAATAATGTCATCAATGCACAAGAACGCACACTCTGGGGGTAAACCGCTCAGAGCGATTGTCATCATACGTTGGAAGCTGTTTGGTCGAAATGTTTAGTCCAAAAGGTAATCTATTAAATTCGTAGTGGCCTGTTGAACTCGAAAATGCTGTGTATTTTTTTGAGTTTTCTTGTAGTTCAATCTGATGAAAGCCTGACATCAGGTCGAGTGTCGTAAAATACTTTGCTCGACCTAGATTGTCAAGTATTTCATCGATTCTTGGTAAGGGAAATTTGTCTGCAATATTTTTTTTGTTTAATTGGCGAAATTCAATGACTAATCGCCATTTTTTGTCTTCAGTGTTTGATTTTTTCGGTACTAGTAAAAGAGGTGAGTCATACGGGGACACGGAAGGTTGAATAATACCTTCATCAAGCATTTTATCGATTTGGTTATGTATTTCTTTTTTTGTGAACTTCAGGTGTTCGATAATTTTTTATGTAAACTGGTGATTTATTATCTAAATTAATTTCCTATTTGTAGAAATTGTTTGCGCTTAATGGATCATCCTTGAGTGCGAAAATGTTGTTGTATTGCATAGGTCTATCATTTTATCATGAGCATTTATTGGTATATTTTTAATATTATTCTGATTTTGCAAATTTGGCAATCGTTGCTTAATTTTTTGTTTAGAATGTTGATTTTCGTTTCCAGCTGCTTCATAGTACTTCATTTATATTGATATTACTTCAATTTTTTCTAGTAAATCGTATAGAGAAATCTGTGCAAAACTATCACTAGTATTCATAATATTTACGTATCGGGCACCTGGACTGATTAGAGCGTTTGAATAATTCACTCCTGGCTTTATTTCACCTGATAGGATAACGCTTTCCTTAGTGATATTTCTTAATTTAATTTCCTTAATTACTTGGCATCGTGGTGGTATAATGAATTTTTCATTGAATTTATCTCTAATGGGTGTTTCGAAAATTTCATTATTTATTTCGAAAGTAATAAGCCATGTTTTTAGGCATATGTTGCATTCATAGTTTATTAGGAAATCTCTACCTAGGATTCCGTCTGTAGAAATAGGTAGCTTATCATTAACTATTTGGAATTTATGTGGTATTAAATTATTATTTAGTTTAATAGTATAAGTGCTGCCTTCGGTTTCTATTTTACCTTCGGTAACACCATTTAAAATACAGTTCTCATTCATATGAATAAGCATGTTAGGTTTTAGTGCGCTTTCTTTTAATATAGAAATGTCTGCACATATGTCTACAATTAATGTAACCGGTTTGTCGCAAACATCTAGTTTTAGAATTACGAAGTTTGTATAATTTATATCACAATTGTATATTTTCATTGCTGGTGTGCTTGGTTCATTGACCGAGCCTCGATGTGACCTACATTTTGGTTCACGTTTGTTCTGGTGCTCTGATTCGTTTTGGTTGTTCCATCTGGCTGACGGCCGACACCTTGAGCACCCGATGCTGTCGCTGAAACGTTTTCCGCATACATCACATTTCTGTTTGGATTTGCGTTACTAAAATTTGTATTGGAGTTATTTCTCCAGTTTTTTGGTATTGATGTTGGTTCTGTGAATAGAACCGCTGATTCGGTGCAAAAGGGAATTGTTTCTAACATTTGTTGGGGCATGTTATGCCACTGGTTAAAATTTGGTCGCATTTAACGACCTTGACTTTGATTTGCCTGATAAGGCATTTGTTGGTTGTTTTGATTATTAAAACACGCTGATTTGGAGAGCGTGGCTAAAAAGGGAAATTGGAAAACGGCCTTTTTTGTTTAAATTGCCGCCCTTCACCGTTATTTCTTTGCTGAGTGGCGGTTTTGTTTGTTTGCGTTTTTGTGAGCAATACTTTTTCTTCGCAGGCCGGATTCACTTCCAGCACTTTATTTATTGCTGAAACTAGGTCCGTGTATGTTCCTGCTCGTATAATAATAGAAGTTTTTTTTTTTTTATTTTTTAGGCACTCGGCCATGTGTTTATCTGCTTCTTGGGTAGCCATTTCTTTTGCTACCTCGGCATGAATTTTTTTTCAAGCTTCAAGCTGCGTAGCGAGAGTTTCGGTTTAGTTTGTAAAAGTAATTATGTCAGACTTTTGTTTGCATGATTTTAGTTTAGATTACACTACTCCTACGGAGGCGGGTGCAATTGTTTTTAATTTGTCCACTATGGACTCGACGTTTTCCAGCAAGGCGGCAAATGCGTTTCGCGCTTTGCCTCTTAGTTTTGATAATCTGATGCTGATAACTAATTGTTTGCTATCATTTGTGAACATTGTCTTAATAATATCCAATATTTCCATCAAACTCCGGCATTAAAGCCGTCACTGTTTTTATTGTATTTTCCAGATTAGTCATTTTGGTTTTTGCCTCACGATTTAGCTTAATCAACTTCTTTGTTGCCCGTTTAAATTTAGGCAATAACGACGGTTTGGCGTCAGTTTAGTGTCAATGATATTGTAAATTTTTCCCGAGAGCAATTTTGCTTCTCGGTTGATTAAATTGAAAAGGTCTGAGTCTATATTGTTTTCTAGCTCGGCAAGTCTTTCGTTAAATAAGTTTTGAGCGAAGCTCGCTTCGCTTTTTTTCAATTGTAAAATTAGAACCTATTTCTATTCGGAGCTTTCCTAAAATTACTTTCAATTGCCTTTAATGTATTCAGGATTTTTTCAATTTCGTCCATTCATATTCAATAGTTAGTTTGTTGTTAGTAAAACCGTAGAATTTACATCATATAATATGGGTGTTTAAATTTTTTGTCGACTTACTTTACTATGGGGTGCCTTTTCAAAATTTACCCTCTGAGAGAGTGATAAATTTTTGATCGTGAATATCTCCTGTTATATCTAATGAATCAACATAATTGTTGCTACATGCCATCGGATATATGATCACAATTTTATGATAAAACTTTCAGTTGTGTGACATATTCTCAAATAGTTCAATTTTTTTTTCTAAAATGTTTGGTATAAACAAGTATCAAAGAAGATAATTCATAAGACGCGTTTGCCTTTCTCGTATTTTGAAAGCTCATAGCTCAGTGATCTGAAGAAGGATTTATATAATCTAACTACCAATAGAATCGAAAATTTTCAACTTGAACGTGCATTACAACAATATTGAAGTTTTTCAATAGTACACTATTCAAAAACCTGTTCGATTTAACCCATGACAGCACCAGCCAATCAGAACGCGAGATGTCTGCATCTTTACAAGAGCATTCATATAAAAGTTGAATGGTTCATTTTTCCTACCATTTGCTGAGCAATTCTTCCCGAAACAAGACACACGAGAGCAACATCGAGGACCTGTCGTCTCATTGTTTCCCGATCTGAATGCACGAGACACAATGACGCACAATGACACCGAAAATCGGTAGAAAGGCAGCCAAAAAGTCCAGCAAGGCCCATTGCTGAAACAAGACACACACGAGAATCATCTCAGATCTCAATATTTCCTACTAAAAGATTCATCAAGATGGAAGTTAAAATAATTTGCACCGTCACTAACACATTCAATTACGAACGGTAATGCGAAAGTGGAAGTGATGATGTTGAACACATCTTTATACTAGTATACAAATATGCCGTGCGAAACAGAGTATACAGATCAATATGCATTTTTGTCGTAATTACTTTAGTATGCGGCCGAAATCAAAAATTGTTAGAACAAATGTTTCCACTTGATTCACGCATTCTACTTTCCAGGCGTATCAGAACTGGCTAAACTTAAAGCAATCCTAAATATTTCTTTATCACAGTGATGTGGTCGTCCTGAAAAGGACGAGGTTTTCAACTCCTCGTCGTTACGGATGGCCAGCTGCAGATGGCGAGGGATGATTTTCGTTTTCTTGTTGTCACGGGCAGCGTTACCGGCCAATTCCAACACTTCGGCAGCCAAGTACTCCATCACTGCCGCCAGATAGACCCATGCACCAGCACCGACACGCTCGGCGTAGTTCCCCTTCCGAGGCAAACGATGGATTCTGCCGCCAACTGGGAACTTCAGACCAGCACGGTTTGAGCGGGACTTTGCCTTGCCCTTAACTGTTCCTCCTGTGTGCGTGTTTCTGCGTAAAAGTTCCACAAGATGCTGTTAACAGCTCGACAGCCAATTCAGTATTACTGGCTGCCGCTCTGCTAACTCTCTCTTTTATATCGTTTCACTGTTTCCCGTTCTGCGTATAGGAAAGGAATTCTAACAAAGGGGACGTCCGTCCACCGCTACCACTAGCAGGTATAAAATGAAATGTGATGTGAGAAATAGCGTCATTTAAGTTAAAGCAGCTACTCTGAACGTACGAGACACCGTCAGCACGATGTCACTCAAAACCGGTAGAAAGGCAGATTTGTACCGTCACTAACACATTCAAGTACGAACGGCAATGCAAAAGCGAATGTTAAACACATATTTATACTAGTATGGGGTCGTGTGGAAATATGCCATGCGAAACAGGGTTGCCATATATACAGGTTAATCTGTACCCGCGGCCCCATGCGCAGAAACAGCAAACTATCACCACCAACAACGAAAATGCCAGCCCACATAGAACAACAACACGGGCATCCATCATCCACTATCAATCACCAGGAGAGAAAAATGACAAAGTTTCAATAAACGCCAGCGCGGACCAACCGCTGGGGGACTCCCCTGGGGTTGTTCTTCCCGCGGTCCCAATGCGCAAAACCGTCGAAGATCAACACGTCACCGAGGAACAACTATCAAAACTCAACAAAGGCAAAGTCAGCCATCATGTGCACTTAATGCTTCATTAAAATATGCTTGTAAAAGTCCAATGTATATATCCCCTTTTTTCGATACCACCCGGCGAACGACCTTGCATGGTTAAAACCGGGTTTAAATAAACGCATTAAAAAAACCCTTCTTAATCCACCTAGTGGTTTGATAATGCCTTTCTCTTCTTTCATAACAGTCTCATGAAAATATGTTTCATACTTTTATTAAATAAATTTGGATACTAATTTTGACACCAATTGATTCAGATTGATTCGAGTAGTTCACAAAAGCATGCTTCAGTGTTTATGTCACACAGTCAGCATCATTTATCCAAACTAGTGCTTGACATTTGCGTTGCCTATTTGTATGAGAATAGTGATACTAATCTAAAATCGGTTACGTCACTTATACAATCATATCTCCTGAACCAAAAGTCACAGCCATTTGATCTTCGAACTTGATCAATGGCCCGACAGTAGCTTTCAAACGAGCCCAAGTTTGTTCAAATCGGTTCAGCCATCTCTGAGAAAATTGAGCGCGTTTAAATATCTTCGAAAAGTGCACACACATACACACACACAGACATTTTCCGATCTCGTCGAGCTTAGTCGAATGGTATATAACACTATGGGTCTCCGAGGCTCCGTTCGAAAGTCGGTTTTTCCAGCAATTCTAATACCTTTCTATAGAGAAAGGCAAAAAGCCTTCTTAGTCCACTTAGTGGAATTTTCATATATCTCGAAAAATCACCATAGGGGGGAGTACATGAAATTTTCGAAATCGAAAAAAAAATTTTTGATGCCAAAAGGCTTAGAATTGCATGAAACGTCGAGAAAAAAATTTTTTTTTGAAAAAATCGACTTTTTGGGACTAAATATGGAAATTTTTCTAAGTCCCAGAAAGTTGATTTTTTCAAAAAAAAAATTTTTTGAGATGACAATAAATTTCGATGTTTTATGCAGTTTTTAGAGTTTTGGCATCAAAAAAAATTTTCGATTTTGGAAATTTCTCCCCCCTATGGTGCTTTTTCAATATCGAAAATTGTCAAACCTTTACCACCGGACAGCACCCCTTAAGCATGTCCGATTTAGGTCAAATTTTGCATGAAGGCTTTTTTCGAGGTGCTTAAACTTTTGAGCACTAGAACTTAACAAAAATAGAGGTGATCCCAAAATTTTGGCACCCTTATATATAAGAGCGGTAAAAATCAACGTGTTTTGTCGGTTACGTCACTTATACAATCATATATCTGGAACCAAAAGTCACAACCATTTGATCTTCGAACTTGATCAATGGCCCGACAGTAGCTTTTAAACGAGCCCAAGTTTGGTAAAATCGGATCAGCCATCTCTGAGAAAATTGAGCGCGTTCAAATACAACGCTTTTTGTCGGATACGTCACTTATACAATCATATCTCCGGAACCAAAAGTCACAGTCATTTGATCTTCGAACTCGATCAATGGTCCGATAGTAGCTTTCAAATGAGCCCAAGCTTGTTAAAATCGGTTCAGCCATCTCTGAGAAAATTGAGCGCGTTCAAATACAACGCTTTTTGTCGGTTACGTCACTTATACAATCATATCTCCGGAACCAAAAGTCACAGCCATTTGATTTTTGAACTTGATCAATGGCCCGATAGTAGCTTTCAAACGAGCCCAAGTTTGTTCAAATCGGTTCAGCCATCTCTGAGAAAATTGAGCGCGTTCAAATACAACGCTTTTTGTCGGTTACGTCACTTATACAATCATATCTCCGGAACCAAAAGTCACAGCCATTTGATCTTTGAACTTGATCAATGGCCCGACAGTAGCTTTCAAACGAGCCCAAGTTTGTTAAAATCGGTTCAGCCATCTCTGAGAAAATTGAGCGCGTTCAAATATCTTCGAAAAGTGCACATACATACACACACACACATACATACACACACAGACATTTTCCGATCTCGACGAACTGAGTCGAATGGTATATAACACTATGGGTCTCCGAGGCTCCGTTCGAAAGTCGGTTTTTCCAGCAATTCTAATACCTTTCTATAGAGAAAGGCAAAAAGGATGACCATTCTAAATTGGAAAAAATTCGTAACAAAATAGATCTTGATCGTGTTATACATTTTTACCGATCCACACAATTGACGTCTCCTTCCCCAGATCAAGTACCACTCAAGCGTAAAAAAAACTTAATTTAGCTATTATATTGATGTTACATGTGTTGTTATTTGTTTCTCTTTTAAATGGATAATTCGACTACCAAAAATTTTTTTCACGAACATATTTATATTTTATGCTTGTAGAGAACATTCTATTGGAGGCCTAGCAATATATGTCAAACAAGATATTGAACATAGACTGATTAAGTACTACACGTCCGATGGATTTCACCATATAAACATCGAGCTTTGTATCAAAGGACACTTTTATAACATTCATGGTGTGTATCGTCCCCCTAGCTTTGATTTTAACGAATTTTCCGTTTACCTAGAAAGCTTGATGTGTTCAATTCAACCGAACCATACGTATTTTATTGTAGGTGATATAAATGTTCCTATAAATCTCATTCATAACAACATTGTGACAAGATATAAGGCTCTGCTAGAATCATATGACTTTTCGTGTACAAATTGTTTTACTACAAGACCAATTAGCGACAATATACTTGACCATATTATTTGTAAACTTGACGACGTTAATCGTATTCGCAACGACACAATATTTAATGAACTAAGCGACCACTCTCAAGTCTTAACAACTTTCAAAATACTGGCTGATAAAGAACCTATGACGTTAACGAAAAAAATAATTAACTATCGTCAGGTAAATCTTGATTTTTCCAATTTTATTAGTAGTATTGATGTCATTGAGGACGCTGAAACAGTTCTTCAATCTATAGTTTTCGTATATCTACAATCTATAGTTTTCGTATTCTACTCGAACAACATACAAGAATAATAACTAAAACAGTCACAGTGAAAGGTAATCATTGCCCATGGATGAGCTTTGATTTATGGACACTAGTGAAAATAAAAAGCAATTACCTCAAACGTATTAAGGCAAGCCCCCACGATCAGCATCTCAAACAAATGCTATTACATATTAGCATTAGCATTAGCATTAGAGACCGCCCGTGTGTTGCTACTCCGTTATTGATCTGGACCAATTGAGATTGCATAATGATTTTTTGAAGTAACATGTTTGGGAATAACACATTGTTTCACACTGTGCAAACTGTATTGAACCATGCATGCTGATCAATACCGACGCCGGCCACGTCCGAATGCAGATCTACTTGGGAGGGAAAGGATTGTTAGTTCGATGCATGTTGCTACTAAGAACCGAAGAATCCTCTGCATTCCCACATGCATCACAGGAGAGGATACTTTGTTAGTAAATGTTTTAATAATGTTATCATGTGTTTATTGCTCTGGGTAGCCGGCTACCAAGAATGTTTTAAAGTATTATCGTTTCATGTGTTACTTTGTGCTGGCAATATAATGCACGAAACAGTCAATCTCCGAAATTGACAAAACTCCAGACAGCCGGCTGTCGAGTATGCAGTCACTCGTTTATGCATCTACCTTTCGCGTTTTTTTAGTCATGCAAAAAAAAACACATTCGGATTGATAAAAAAAGGTATCATCTCACTGCTAGGTGGATTAAGCACGTTTTTATAAATGAAACTACGTGATACAAAATAAACGAGCGAGTAGGATTTAGACAAAAAAGTTGATTCATTGCATTGAAATATTCTAAACAGTTATTATAAAATCATTTTAAATCACCAAACAAAGGTCAACAGATTTCACACGCGTCTTGATTCTTTATTATTTCCGCTTTATTATTTTAATTATTTATTAAAATTATTAATTGGTTATATTAGTTGATCTGGGCAGCCGGCTACCGAGAAAAATATGAATTTACTGTTTGAAATATTAATATCAAGTGTTTTTTACTATGTATTCAATATACCGATACATGTCATCTCTGCTATTAACTTTGTAATATAAACGGATTTGCGCAATGGTTGATTTTTATCATTCATTTTATAATCCTGAAAGACAATCAATAACATGTAAGAAGAAATCATTCCTAATAAAACTTTTCTACGAAGCTAGACGGAAATTGATATGTTGAATAAAGAGATGATTTAGTAAAATAGAGTAATCAGAAGTAAAACATTGAAAATATCTGATAACTGAAAGGAAAAAGAAACTCCTGCAATTGTCGCCTTTTACGACATGGAAGCAGGAACCCAGTGGATCTATTCTTGGTTCATTTTTTTTCCGCCGGATTCCACACGGCATCTAGGCTGGTACAGTCCGGAGAGAGCTAATAGGTACTATCAATCTCCTAGTGGACCCCAGCCCCTCTCAAACAAATGCTATCACATATCTCTAAAAAGGTCGATTCCATGAAAAAGGCGAATAAAAAAAAATTATTACGAAAACCTTCTCATTAACGTACCTCATTCGAAATTTTGGACAAATCTTAAATCTACGTTCGGACTAACAAAAGAAAAGGATAAGATACGCTTGATCGATAGGGGCAACAACATTAATGACAACAAGGAAGTTTGTGATATTTTCAACAAATTCTTTTCAAATATCGGTAACGAATTAGCTAAAGCTATTCCTGTAAACTCATCTTTTTGTCCAATTAGTAACGTTCGTCATGTTTGCGATTCTATTTTTCTACGTCCTTCATCTGTAAATGAAGTAATACTGTTAATATAAGGTTTGGATAATAAGAAGAGTAACGGCCCTGATAACGTCTCTGTCAGTGTACTAAAACATAATTCATTTGCATTCGCTAAAATACTCTCTCAGTGCTTTAACGTAATTATTCAGACCGGTTACTACCCTGATTGCCTCAAGGTGGCTAAAGTCATTCCTGTGTTCAAATCGGGTGACCGTTGTGATTGTAATAACTACCGTCCTATATCTACATTGTCCGTATTCAACAAAATATTTGAAAAACTTCTAGTCACTAGACTTATCGAATTCCTAAGTAAGCATAATATCCTCTTTAAATTCCAATATGGCTTCAGACAAGGTTCTAGCACCCAAACCGCTATAATTGAATTAGTTGACGAAATTATAAGCGAGATCGATAGTAAAAATATAGTTGGTGCATTATTTTTAGACCTTAAAAAAGCTTTTGACAATTAGATCATAGTATATTTTTGGACAAACTCGATTGCTATGGGATCAGGGGCATTGCTAATTCAATTATCCATAGTTACTTGACTAATAGAAAACAATTTGTATCCATCGAAAGTGACAGTAGCAACCTTGCTTCAATAAACATTGGTGTTCCACAAGGAAGTAATATTGGTCCACTATTGTTTCTTTTATATACTAATGATATAGGTAATCTACATCTTAAAGGAACTCCACGACTATTCGCCGACGACACAGCTCTGTTCTATCCTGACAGTGACATCAATGCTATTATTAACTCAATGGAAATTGATTTAAGAACTCTTGATCAATATTTCAATGCGAACTTATTATCATTAAATGCCACAAAGACTAAGTATATGATATTCCGTTCCACAAGGAAAATTATACCAACGCATAATCATCCCCAGCTTGGACACAATATTATTGAAAAAGTTGACTATTTCAAGTATCTGGGCATATATTTCGACCCCACATTAACCTGGGCTCACCACATAAAGTTTGTTGCCAAGCACGTGGCGTCGTACTGCGGTGTTTTATGGAGAGTCAAGTCCTTTGTTCCCCAGCGTGTGCTGTTAAATTTTTATTTTGCTCACATCCATTCACAGCTCAACTACTTGGTATCGGTGTGGGGGCGAGCCGCTAGTTCTTATCTGAAGAAACTCCAAACTCTACAAAACAGATGCCTAAAAATCATTTTCAATAAACTCTTACTATTCTCGAGTCTATTGTTATACTCTGACAGAAACCATAATGTTTTACCAATAACATACTTATGTGATGTCCAAACGTTGCTATTCATCCATGATAATTTGTATAAATCCACAGTACACCATAACCTACAGTTCCCAACTATATCCCATTCTAGAACAACACGCCGTAGTAACAATTTGTTTCGTGTTCGAGCAGCTACAAGCCTTGGTCAAAGACGGATCCTTTTTGTTGGTCCAACTAAATATAATGCACTTCCGCCTGACATGCGAGGAATAAGCAATCGTGCCACATTTGCGGATAGACTAAAGTACCATTTTAAGCACAGACTGAACGAGATATTTAACTAATTTAGTTTTTTGTTTTATAATGTAATGTATTTATCGTCAACAGTATTTCATATTAATAACTAATTACCTAAAATATTTGTACTTTCTTTCCAACATAGCGTAGTAATTAAATTGTGGATCCCTTAAAAGGAAATCTTTTCCATTGGGATTCCACTTTAATAAATTGCACATCAAACCAAATGAATAAATAGAATCTCAGCGGAATTTGTATCAAAAAAAAAAAAAAAAAAAAAGAATTCGCAAATCGAGGTTGACCAAATAACAGCAGCTAGTATTTTCTTGGGGTCGAGAAAATTGCTTGAGGAGGATGGAGCATCAGAGATGCAACGGGTATCATACAAAACCTCGCCAATAATAGCCGTTCGAATCGGTGAATTCGAAGTGATGGCAATAATCGACACCGGAAGTGAGATAAACTGCATCTCACAAGCTTTGTATGAGAAGTTGATCCAAGGGGGGGTTGACATGGATGAGTTCATAGTGACAAATACGACGATACGAGGAGCAAGCGGGTAGCTGCGCAAATCTTTGACACGTTACAAATCGAATCGAGTTGTGTGGAAGCTGTCTTAGTTGTAATCAAGGAGCTGCACTACGACTTAATCTTAGGTGAAATGTTTCTTCATGATACTGGTGCTCAAATTCGTCACGACACAAAAGACCTACTCTTACAAGTAGAAAATTCTCGAATCCAGTTGATGTTCTCGCCCAGTGATCGCTCAGAATGTGAAGGAAGTGAAATCAACCACCTACAAGTAGCGCCAGAAACTGAAGGAGAATCGGTAGACATCTGTGAATCGTACCTCACACCGACCGACCGCGAACAATTGGCCGTACTATTTAATGATATATTTTCAAGCCGACCTGGACTAACAGCAAAATACGAACACGAAATCTTCGTCTCTGACGATACGTTCTTCTACATGAAACAGTACCCAATCCCATACTACTATATGGAGACAGTATCGGAACAGATAAAGCAGATGGAAGAATGGAGTATTATTTCAAGGGCAGCAACACAATATGTGGTCCTTTTCGTGGTTACTACAAAAAACTGTGGGGATGTCCGTACGTGTCTCGATGCACGTAAGTTGAATAGGGTCTTAATTCGGGACAATGAGAAACCTCCAGATATACAACGAATCCTTCAGAAATTTAAAGGCGCTCAATATTTGTTAACCATTGACTTCGTTGCTACCTGCCAGTACCGATCAAATCGGAGCACAGAAAGTATACAGGATTTAAGTTTAATTCCCGTACGGACATCTTCAGTGTTCTCCCATGTGGACTAAATACTGCTGGCGCAAGTTTTAGTCGCGCTATGGATGTGGTTCTAGGCGATGATGTGATGCGGTTTACTGAAAAATATTTGGATGATCGGCTTATCAGTTCATCGACGGTCGAGGAACACTTGGACCATCTTAAATGCGTTTTCCTCAGACTACGAGATGCCGACACGACAGCAAGCCTGAACAAATCTAAGTTCACACAATGCCAGGTATCATTTCTCGGCCATCTTGTGGGGAGAGATGAAATAGCTAATGACCCAGGAAAATTGTCAGCTATTCGCGATTTTCCCGAACCAAAGGATGACCGCATACTAAAGGATTTTCTCGGAATAACAAGCCAAATTTCGCACTACATGCTCAGCCTCTATACCAACTACTTAATACTAACCGCATGGAAGTGTGGAAATGTTGAGAAGGAAGCGTTCAATACAGTGAAAAATCTATTTCTGAAGTACACCTCGCTCGATTACCCTTTCGAGGGCAAGCAGTTTTTCGTTCAGACTGACAGCTCGTATTCTTGGATTGGCGTAGTATTGTTCCAACTCGATCATGAAGAAAATAAACGAGTTCTGTGCTACGCCAGCCGAATTCTGAAGCCAGCGGAAATTAATTTTACCGTTACTGAACTAGAAGCTTTGGCAGTTGTTTGGGCTTTAGCAAAGTGGAGACAATATCTTCTAGGATATCAGTTTACTATCGTGACCGACCATCGCGCATTGATTTTCCTGAAGAAGTGTCGACTGTTAAACGGTCGACTCACGCGGTGGACTTTGTTCATACAGCAGTTTAATTTTGAAGTGGTATACATAAAAGGAGAAGAGAACATTTGGGTAGACGTTGTATCAAGAATCCCGGTTGGATCGAGTATTGGTGAAACCATCAATAAACTGTTAACGGTCGGACGACTTACAGAGGAAGAGCGAGGATTTCGCAAGCTACTCAAGAAATTGCCAATTCTACAGACACAGGACATCGCATTACAGCACCTTTGTGGACTGAAGGAAGGAGAATCACAGAGTTCCCCTCAATGTATAATTTGAAAAGAAAATGGTCTGCTATTCATGAAAGCAAATCTGATAGTGATTGGAGGGTGGTCGTTCCTCCCGCTTTAAGGGGTGATGTGCTTGGTTATTTCCGCGATCAACTGGGACATTTCGGACTAAAGAAAACTTATGAACGCCTTAAAAGATCGGCCTATTGGAAAGGAATGCGAAAACAGTGTAAAACATACGTTAATACGTGCTCGATTTGTCAATTAGCAAAACCAACTCACTATACTTTGTTTGGTATGGTACGCAGTATTCTCCCGCAAAAGGTCAACGAGTTGCTATCGCTGGATCTGTTCGAGCCTCACCCTCCAGGCGTAGGAGGCGTACGGTATGTTTTGGTGACTATCGATGTCTTCTCAAAATATATATCGTTTTATGCGGTCAAGAAGCCAACTTCTACCATTTTGTGGAGACGGCTTGGTTCGTATTTTGAAATCCATGGAACACCGGCAGCCATCCTTTGCGATCGATGAAGTCAATTTACGTCTTTGTCGTGAACAGCAGCTGTCAAATCAAAGAATATCCGGCTGGTCCATACCTCAGTGCGACACCCACGGGCAAACCTCGTTGAGCGGACTATGCGAGAACTATCCAGACTTTGCAGGACGTACTGTAACCACAACCATCGGTCTTGGTCTTCGATGCTGCAAACCTTCGCCATGTGGCTCAATAGCTCGTACCATGAGTCGACCGGAAAGACCCCAATAGAAATTCAGTTGAACCAGCCTACGACGGATGCCATAAGAAGATTGCTACTGCTCCCGAAGGAAGCAGAAATGGAAGTTGATTTGAACAAAATCCGAAGTCACTTGAAGCTGAAGTCAGAAAGGCATAATCGTGATGTCCCGAAGCAAGCCGTTTATCCGAAGGAAGGTGATCTGGTTTTGGTCAAAGCAAATCCCTGTTCTTCGGCCGCCGAGGCAGTTATTAAGAAATTTTTCCTCGTTTACACGTCTCGATGAAGAACCTTGCCGATCGTGTAGGGTCCTTCCCTTCAAGATCGGCAAGGCTCTTCATCAAAACGTCTTTGTTTTGGTATATCCGGTAAGTGGAAAGGAGAGGGGTATATTTCACCTGAATCTTCTCAAGCCTACCGACAGCGTCGCAGTTAACTACCGACATCCGGAGACGAGAGTACCGGAGACGAAATGATCGCCAACACGTCAGAAACATGAGGACTGAGTGTAAGCCGGGCAGGGGAAGTTGTGACCACCCTAGAGAATGAAGCAATAAAATGAGAGAGAGAGTTTTGAGTAGGACGTGAGAGGCGCTTTAGAGTTTTATTAGTTAGGAATTCGGAGTATGTGAAAAGAAGAGGACGGTCAGAAGATATGGCCGGAGGTAAATGTAAAGTTAGGATCTAAGGAAGGAAAAGTGAAAGGCTGAAAAAAAACGAGGGACATGGAGAAGAACTCCGAAGTGAAATAAAGTTAAATGAACTATATCGCAAATTTCTATTATTCTCCGTGCCAAAGGTGGTACTGTGTTACATCGTTCACACTTTTCCGATACCTGCAACAAATAAACGACTCGAGAACAATATACCAAAGTGGAGAAAAGTCCACGGAAGTAAGAGTGATTTCATACAAAAAAAATTTTGCTCAAAGGCAACGGAAACTAGGAAACGTAAAACTTATATATTTCATTCCACTCGGTATATTATAAATGGACTTCCAGGTTTGTTTTTATACGACGGTCAGAAAAACGTTTCCATAGCCATGAAACTTGGTGACATACCTGCGCAGGTTTTTTAGCAGCAACGATGGCAACGGGAACGGATCCAAGGCCGACTCTAGGGATCGGCGATGCCAGCCGGCGGGTAAAGATGGCGTGTGTAGATACCAGTGATGGCGACTCATGTGCGAACTGAAGGGGCGGAGTGTGGTTCGGCTGGACGGATTTCAAACTATTCAATTAGGTTACACGATTATTATTTGGTTAAATAGTAGGGTCTGAGGGTCAAGCCCTTGTCATTTCAACCGCCCGAGTGAACGGGTGCTTTTTGGGCATTGTGCCAAAAAACCGGCGCGCTCAAATTATTTATTATTTACTTTTACATTTCTTGACCCACGTCGCGTCGTGCTTAAATTGCACATATATTTTTATTTTCTTCCGACAACCTTGCCGCGTGTATATTTTTTTTATCGTATCGCCTAGTGCAGTATGGCAAAGTGCGGTGTCGTCAATTGTGCACTGAACGATAATCGTTCTCTTTGGAATTGCAGTGGAACCTGCGGAAGGAAATCTCACTCCGCCTGTATTGGCGTTCAGCGAAATAATGAAGAACTGCTGCGTACATTCATGCTGCCTTTATGCATCGAATGTCAGGAGGACTATTACGAACAATACAACTATTACGAACTATTACGAACAATACAATTTGAAGGAACTCATACGCCAGCAGAAAAAATTAACGAACAGTATTGAAGTCCAGTCAGACTCCATTCAGGCCCTTATTCAGTACCTGAAAACCACGGCCATATCGAATGAATCATTTAATCATATCGAGTCATTATTGACCGATATTCAAACGGAACTGACCAAAATAAACCACATTAATATTGCAACCGAAAAAAATATCACTGGAATTCTCTAAGCTATCAGAAACTATAAGTATTCCCGAATCTCGCTGAAGATTTAGGTATATCAAATAATACACTGGCAATTAATACGCAGTCGGCAATCGAAAAATGCACCGCAGTACTTCTTCACAACTTTGACGAATTCGAAACAAGAATCGATGCTGACGCTAGTAATATCAACATAGACACGAACAAAATCGTCTACCAAATTATGGACGAAGTCAAATTTTTATCGTCAGAATTCTCTAACCCAAGGCCAGAAAAGAAATTCGCCCATCCAAGCCTACAAGAAGAACTATTGGACTGTACTCCTGAACTCGACAGCACAACTTTAGAAACAGAGGAAATTCAAGCATGCGACAGTGGCTGGCGCTTCATTGGAAGTAAAAAAAATCTGGAAACGAGACTGGAGTGAGTATGACAAGAAAGAGTGCATTCGATGGCTGCAAGAAAAACAAGCAGAAAAAGCAAACCTCAGACGGAAACATCGGAAGCGGAAACAACAAATAATACAAAATTCAACAACAACAACAACATACGAAGTAAAAACAACAACAACTACAACAGCAAACACGACAACAACAGCAACAACAACAGCAGCAGCAACAACAACAACAACAACGGGCACACCAACAGCAATTTCAACACAAATAGTAACAATACCTGTCACAACAATAACAATAATATGTCATTACAATATACCTTACCCTTGGACAAAGACTTACTAGCAGCTGCACGGGTTCAATTCTCTGGGCATCCAGGTGCAGATATTGCCTCAAAATTCATAA
Organism: Malaya genurostris; assembly: GCF_030247185.1. Classification (NCBI taxonomy): domain Eukaryota; kingdom Metazoa; phylum Arthropoda; class Insecta; order Diptera; family Culicidae; genus Malaya; species Malaya genurostris. The sequence goes on from NC_080572.1 coordinate 148,328,624, forward strand.
ATTTTCAAAAAGGTGAAACAATCAACCCTTACAAATGAACAAGAAGTATTCAAAACAACACTACTCCGGTCATAGGATATAATGACGTCAAAGCTGCACCATCCACTAACTATGTGAACACATCTTCAATATCACAGAACATAAATACATCTGCAATATAACAGGACATGAATACAGGCAGCCAATTCGAAATTGATCCAATGCGTCCTTCAATTGTACGTCTTACTTCACAATCTGCAAATGGCGACGAACGCTTCTTAAAAGCAAGGCTTCGTGACCCGAAAATAATGCACGTCGTCCGTCTGTATCTGTCATACATGAAAAATCAACAACCTACAGTATGCATCGAGGGTATGACACCAACTAGTATAAAAATGCTATTAGCATCAGAAGGCCTTCCAACAACACCTGACCTACGAATCTTCATCGAAGTGCATCAGGAATATGGAATGAAACCTAAGGAAGCGCTGGCCGACCTGGACTCTTATGGGAAATTTTTGACAAGCGAACACATCCGCCGACTCCAACTAATCCGGGAAGCCGAACACAATTTTACAAGGCCGAATTTTCGGAAATAACGACGCCCTTTGACGAAGGAATAGACACAGAAATTAGTAATGTAAATATTCCAGAATTCTCAAATACTTCTTCGCTTCACAGACAAAATGTGATTGAAATTTTGGTCTATTGCCAAATTTTCAACCGCATGAAAAGCCCGGCCAAAATGAAAGAAATTTATCAAAATTTAATAACATCCTCTTTCGACGTAATCCTTGGAACTGAAAGCAGCTGGGCTGAAAGTGTAAGAAGCGAAGAAGTATTTGGAAATAATTTTAACGTATTTCGGCACGACCGAAATTTATCTCTCTGTCAGAAAAAATCTGGAGGTGCAGTCCTCATAGCCATAAACTCTTGCTTTATTTCTGAAGAAATTATTACTCCTAAATATAAAGAATTTGAGCATGTATGGGCCAAAGTCTCAATATTGGGAGAAGAACATATTTACTGCTCTCTCTACTTCCCACCCGAAAATGCGAACAAATTCTCTTTTGAATTATTCTTTCAATCTTTAGACACAATTATTTCGAATATGGAACCTGAAGTAAAGCTTCATATTTTTGGCGACTTCAATCAACGAAATGCGGACTTCATTTCTGACATTGAAAATGAATCAATCTTACTTCCAGTCGTAGGAGAAAACGAAACATTGCACTACTTTTTCGACAAAATTTCTAATTTTGGCCTACATCAAGTAAACTCCGTGAAAAATCAACAAAACGCATATTTAGACCTTCTTTTCACAAATTGCACAGAAGACTTTTGTGTGAATGCATCAAACCTGCCATTATGGAAAAATGAAGCATTTCACACCGCAATTGAATATTCATTATTTACACACAATGCATCCCTTCCCTACGACTTGGAATATGAGGAAGTGCCGGAATACAATAAAATTGACTTTGAAGAAGTCAAGCGTAGACTAAGTATAATAAATTGGCGGAACATACTGAGTACAGAAGGAAATGTCGACGTCGAAGTAAACAAATTCTATCACATTATAAATAAAATATTAGCCGAAATTTTGCCTATGAAAAGAAGATGAGAACATCATAACAGCAAATTACCTGTATGGTTCAATTCACAACTAAAACATTTGAAAAATAGGAAACAAAAAGCACACAAAACTTACAAAGAAGAAAAAAGTGACGCTCATCTTCAAAATTGCTTAAATCTATGCAATCAACTCAAAATAGCCATTAACATAGCACATGAAGAATATAACCCCAAAACTGAAAACGAAATAAAGACTTGTCCTAAGAACTTTTTTAACTACACAAAAACTAAACTAAAAAGCAACAATTTTCCATCTCAAATGCACCTCGACGAACATGTAGGGAAAAATAGTACAGAAATCTGCAATCAATTTGCAAATTTTTTCCAAGAAGTATATACATCTTATTCAGAAACTGACAGTGACCGTGAATACATCTCTTTCATACCTGCATTTTCTAGCTCCATCTCTGTAAACTATCTATCAGAACATGACATTTCGACCGCACTGAAAAACTTAGACGCCTCAAAAGGGCCTGGACCTGACAGTATACCACCAATATATTTAAAAAATCTTGCTGAAGAACTTACACTACCACTACAACTACTTTTTAACTTATCACTTAATAAATGTACTTTTCCTAAAGCATGGAAATCTTCCTTTCTTGTACCAATATTTGAATCTGGTGCAAAATCTAACATTCGGAACTACCGTGGAATAGCCATTATCTCATGCATTCCAAAATTATTTGAAAAAAAGGCGGGTGAGTAATGTCAGAGACATAACTGGATGTCGTGAATACGAAAAAACTGACACACTCCCATCACTTTTCCGAATATCAGTTAGTTGATTGATTGTATGAATTGTGCAAGCTTTCCTCTTTTTCACTAATAGAATTTGAAGCGATACACCTGCATTAAAGTACAGATTAGTTACATTAAACAGCTACTATTCTACAACTATATATTCCAAACTTGAAACAATTCATTTTTAATTTGCTAATATAGGAAGCTAGGTACGACAAATTTGTAGTTTATTTTTATTGAAGCTATGAAGTTCGAAGATATCTGATTCTTCTCGAAATTTCAGTACGAGACAATTGCAATGGCCTGGTCTGAAATGTATCTACGATCTTCGGTATGCAAGAGTGATTCTAATAATAATGATAGTAATAATAATAATACAGATTAACCTGTATATATGGCAACCCTGTTTCGCATGGCATATTTTCACACGACCCCATACTAGTGTAAAGATGTGTTCAACATCATCACTTTCGTTTCGCATTGCCGTTCGTAATTGAATGTGTTAGTGACGGTACAAATCTGCTTTTCTACCTGTTTTCAGAGCCATCGTTCTGACGGTGTCTCGTACGTACAGAGTAGCTGCTTTAACTTAAATGACGCTATTTCTCACATCACATTTCCTTTTATACGTGCTAGTGGTAGCACGGTAGGACGTCCCCTTTGTTAGAATTCCTTTCCTATACGCAGAACGGGAAACAGTGAAACGATATAAAAGAGAGAGTTAGCAGAGCGGCAGCCAGTAATACTGAATGGGTCGTCGAACTGTTAACAGCATATTGTGGAGGAACAATTAAGGGCAAGGTAAAGTCCCACTCAAACCGTGCTGGTCTGAAGTGCCCAGTTGGCGGCAGAATCCATCGTTTGCCTCGGAAGGGGAACTACGCCGAGCGTGTCAGTGCTGGTGCATCGGTCTATCTGGCGGCAGTGATGGAGTACTTGGTTGCCGAAGTGTTGGAGTTGACCGGTAACGCTGCCCATGACAACGAAAACGAAAATCATCCCTCGCCATCTGCAGCTGGCCATCCGTTGAAAACCCCGTCCTTTTCAGGATGACCACATCACTGTGATAAAGAAATATTTAGAATTGCTTTAAGTTTAGCCAGTTCTGATACGCCTGGAAAGTAGAATGCGCAAATCAAGTGGAAACATCTGTTCTAACAATTTTTGTTTTCGGCCGCATACTAAAGTACTCGCGACAAAAATACATATTGATCGGTGGCAACTCTGTTTCGCACGGCATATTTGTAAACTAGTATAAAGATGTGTTCAAAATCATCACTTTCACTTTCGCATTGCCGTTCGTAATTGAATGTGTTAGTGACGGTGCAAATTATTTTAACTCCCATCTTGATGAATCTTTTGGTAGGAAATATTGAGATCTGAGATGGTTCTCGTGTGTGTCTTGTTTCGGCAATGGGCCTTGCTGGACTTTTTGGCTGCCTTTTTCGGTGTCATTGTGCTGACGGTGTTTCGTGCATTCATATCGGGAAACAATGAGACGACAGGTCCTCGATGTTGCTGTCGTGTGTCTTGTTTCGGGAAGAGTTGCTCAGCAAATGATAGGAAAAGTGAACCATTCAACTTTTATATGGATGCTCTTGTATAGATACAGACATCTCGCGTTCTGATTGGCTGGTGCTGTCATGGGTTAAATCAAACAGGTTTTTCAATAGTGTACTATTGAAAAACTTCAATATTGTTGTAATACACGTTCAAGTTGAAGATTTTCGATTCTATTGGTAGTTAGATTATATAAATCCTTCTACAGATCACTGAGCTATGAGCTTTCAAAATACGAGAAAGGCAAACGCGCCATATGAATTATCCTCTTTGATACTCGTTTATACCAAACAATTCAGAAAAGTTTAATTGTGAACTATTTAAGAATATGTCACACAACTGAAAGTTTTATCATAAAATTGTGATCATATTTCCGATGGCATGTAGCAAGAATTATGTTGATTCGTTAGATATAACAGGAGATATTCACGATCAAAAACTTATCACTCTCTCAGAGGGTAAATTTTGAAAAGGCGCCCCATAGTAAAGTAAGTCGTATTCACGACAAAATTGTAAACGAAAAACTTTTTCATCAACTTAAAAATGTAATAACAAACAAACAACATGGCTTTTTTAAAGGCCGCTCAACTACAACAAATCTCTTAGAATTTATGACATTCACTCTGAATGCAATGGACGCTGGCAACTACGTAGAAACTCTTGACACAGACTTTAGCAAAGCTTTCGACCGTATTGACATACCTTTACTTCTACACAAACTACAAAAATATGGCATAGAACATAGCCTTCTGGAATGGCTCAAATCATACTTAACGAATCGTGTACAGGTAGTCCGCTTCCAAAACATACTGTCTGAACCAATTAATGTAACTTCTGGCGTACCTCAGGGTTCTCACTTAGGGCCTCTCCTTTTCATTTTACATATAAACGACATTTCCTTCATACTCAAAAATCTGAAAGTGCTTATATATGCAGACGACATGAAACTCTTCATGAAAATTAAAAATATCAGCGACGCTGTAATACTCCAGAACGAAATCAATCTATTCCACATTTGGTGCTGCAAAAGTCTACTACAACTCAATGTAAAAAATTGTAACTCAATATCTTTCAGCAGGAAAAATGAAAATATATCTATAAACATACATCTAGGAAACCAACTTGTAGAAAAATGTAAAATTGTAAGAGATTTAGGCGTAATCTTAGACTCCAAGCTCACTTTTGTAGAACACTACAATACCATAATCAATAAAGCAAATAGCATACTGGGCTTTATTAAACGCTTCAGTCATAACTTTCAGGATACATACACAATTAAATTATTATACAGTACATATGTCAGACCTATTTTGGAATATTGCAGCCTAGTATGGAATCCATATAATATTATTCACGAAGAACGCATCGAATCTATTCAAAAACAATTTCTTTTATATGCACTTCGTAAATTAAACTGGACAGCATTTCCTCTACCATCATATGAAGTACGCTGCATGCTCATCAATATTCAAACACTTAAAGAACGCCGCGACCTTGCAATGCTTTATTTTATCAGCGACATTATTTCTCAACGCATTCAATCACCTTCTTTATTATCGCAACTAAATTTTTATACACCTAGCCGTCAATTACGAACCAGGAAATTTTTTTTAGAAGAAAATAACACTAGAACAAATTATGCAAAATATAGCCCAATCAATCGTATAATGCGCCACTACAATCAATATTGCGAACATCTTGACCTTTGTTGTCCAAAAATGAAATGAAATTACCGCTTAGTCGTAGAAATAATGCGTAGTATCTAAATAAACATTGTAAACCATTTATATGTAGTCTACATTTGCTTGACGAAATAAATAAATAAATAGATCTGAAATAAATAGTTAGTTCTTTGAATTTAGCCACATTCAATGAAAAAGAATCATCTATGATTATCATCATAACACAACTTTATACTGAATTTATTTGCGCGCCACCGTGTTGTTCGTATGTAAATGGAGATTTCTGTATGCAAACTACCCGTCGACAAATTAAAACATTTTTAAACTTTTTCGAATCAAGTTAAATTAGGAAAATTTATCAATAAATTACAGAGATACAAGCGCGTCAAATTAGGTTCGAAAAATCTATCGCCGATAATTCTAAGTAGGCCTGCTAGTTACCGGAGAATCAAGATAAGCGATGGGTAAACTAAAGCAGAAATGTATTCGAGCATATATTTATAGATTCCCTTTTCTGCTATAGTTCATACTGCGCAAATCGGACGAGAGTTTGACATCATTCACTGAGACTGTCATTGGCTCGTGAAAACATAGGTCAATTCAATCCAATTTTTCAATGGTATGCAATTGAAATACTTAAATCAAGTTACCGCATAAGTTTAAGTTAGTTTTAGAATCGGTTGGTAGTTAAATTATATAAATTCATCAACAAATTGAGTTCTAAGCGTTCAAAATTATGATAGAAAAAGATTACGCGGTTACTTTTGCATCTTTTTAAATTGACACCCAGCCTCGTACAGTGAAGAGTTAGCAAAAGCGATAATCCAACGAACGAACGCATATACAATCTAGTCATCACCTCACTGGACGAGCTACTTGTTTCATTCGCAGTCAAGCATCAACTGAAATCAAGAATCTTCAAACTACGCAGAATGATGCGATGCTTTTATGCATGACGCAAAGCCTCCTATGCCGAACAAGAAAATGACGTCAATTTGATCAGCTGGGACTGGTGGATGAAAACATAGGTCAATTCTAAACATTTTTTCAATAGTATGCTATTGAAAGTACTGAAAGTTTCGGAATCGATTGGTTGTTGAATTATATCAATCCATCAACAAATGACTGAGTTATTAACGCTCAAAATTATGACGAAAAAAGGTTACGCGGCTATTTTTGAAACTTTTAATTGACCCCCGGCCCGTTTAGCGAAGAGTAAGGCATTTTTAATGAAACAAATTAAGATATACTAAAACTTATGCACTCTTTTTTGCCTTTCTCATATGGAAAGGCTCTGTGTATGTGTGTGTATGTAACAAAAATATGCACTCACTTTTCTCAGAGATGGCTAAACCGCTTTTCACAAACAAAGATTCAAATGAAAGGTCTCATAGTCCCATAGCCTGCTATTGAATTTCATTCCGATCCGACTTCCGGTTCCGGAGATATAGGATGATATGTACCAAAAAAGTGAAAAAAACTTTTTTCAGAGATGGCTGAACCGTTTTTCACAAACTAAAATTCAAATAAAAGGTATTATGGTCTCATAGCTTGCTATTGAATTTTATTTGAATGTGACTTCCGGTTCCGGAGTTATATGGTAATATGTGAAAATTTGAGAAAAAGTTTACACTCAATTATCTCTGGAACAACGCAACCGATTTTTGCAAACTAAGATGAAATTAAAGGTCTTATGATATCCTAAAAAATTGTGGAAGATTTTATCAGGATCCGACTTCCGGTTTCGGAACTAAAGCGTGATAAGTGAAAAATTATCAATTTTATTAGTATTTTTCCACGAACGATGTTTAAAAACAGGTACAAATCCTGTAAAACTGTCTCATAAATTCTTCTAGTTTGCAGAGCTGGTTAGTTTGTGGGCATGAAAACTTAATTCGGCACTACTGGTCCCCTCTTTTCCTGTTCCGAGAGCACCGAAAGTGGAGTAGAAAAATCCCTAAAACAAATTCACTTCAATTTCTGTGCGATGCTTGAACTGATTTTCACAGTTCGTGCTCGCATCGCATCCGACGCAGTCCAAGATTTCTTACGGTCGCGACGACAGAAACAAAGACAATACAGTGCAGTGAACAATAGAGTGTACGAAATGGGCAAATACGATTTAACAGAGCCTGAAACTTGGCCTACAAGGCCAAATTCAATTTGTATTGATTTCAAGCGCTGCAAAGTTAGACCAGCAGCAACCGAAATTGAAATCTTGCTTGAGGAACGAATGCATCTAAACGTTAATGATGTAAGTGAGATTCAATTCAACAAGGCGTCTAACTGTGTGTACATTATGTTCAAACGTGAAAAAGATGCAATTGCATTTGCTTCGGTTAATAACGGGGTGCACAGTATTGATCATGACCATGTTAAATATAAAATCCCTGTGTACATGGTGGACAATGCCATAGAAGTACGCGTGCATGACCTTCCCCCGCAGACCAGCGAGGGGTATGCTCGGGAATGTATGTCGCAGTACGGTGAAGTTCTTTCCATCGAAAAAGAAGTATGGCGGAATTTTTTCCCGGGTATCCGGAATGGCGTGCGAGTGGTACGTATGCAACTACGTAAAGCAATTCCATCTTACATCGTTTGTGGTCAAGGTGGAATACATCCGTGTAAAACGCTGATTACGTATGAAAATCAATTGATTACATGTCAGTTTTGTGAACAACCTGCACACTACGGCAAACCTTGCACTGAAACTGCGAAAACAAACAAAACAAACAAAAACAAGGACAACCGCTTAACAACGGAAACTAGTGAATGCAGCGCTCCTGTTTCAAAAACCTTCACCATCTAACCAACTATCAACTGCAATCAATGTACAAAGCGCATCTACGGCAACTGCAAATGAAACCAAGACGGCGATCAACAACGAAAACAAGGAAACGGAAACCGCTCACAACTCCAACGATATAGCAATGGATGATACGAGCAACGGACAAAATGACCTCCAATCTTCGCTAGAAGGAAATGGAAGCTCCTCTCCCCCCTAGAAGAAGGGTGACAACGAGATCCAACAATAAAAAAATAATTTTATGTAACAAAAACATGGGTAAATCCGCCACGTAAAGCTATACGCAAATTGGTCTGAATAAAAATTGTTAAAAAAAAACTGATTTTCACAAATCTTGATTTGAATTAAAGTTCATACTGTCTTTAAACCTACTGTGAAATTTCATCCGGATCCGACTTCCGGTTCCGCAGTTGCAGGGAGATGAGAGTCAAAGTTTTCAAATCGCCATATAGAGTGACAATATGTACAACACCGAAAGAAGAAGAAAACACAAAACGAACAAGGCGTGCTTTGTTCTATTTCGTACACGCTGTGTAGTAATGTCAGTAATAATAATAATATTATTATTAATAATAATAATAATAATAATAATAATAATAATAATAATAATAATAATAATAATAATAATGATAATAATAATAATAATAATAATAATAATAATAATAATAATAATAATAATAATAATATTATTATTAATAATAATAATAATAATCCTATTACATGTTTTATGCTGTTTAGCTTGACTTACATATGCAGAAGTAACAGAAACCCAGGTTCGTTTCGTTTGTTTGATTTCGTTTAATTGGTTTAATCGAAATAGAGCATGAGATAGTAAGTATAGGTTTAACTACGTTCAAAACTGTTTCAATTTGTAGCTCATATTTGTTGGTAGCAAACGAATCAACTTCGGCTATTCCGTTTATCTAAATCCGGTTTCGGAAGAATTAGAAATGGTGATTAAAAACTGTACACTGGAAGCACGAAACGTTTTGGTGGCTAATTTACCCTATTTCCTCCTTTTCTTAATATCTTATTGATAATCGTCCCTAAATCTCAGTAAAACTTTTTGGAAGTTTACTAAATCTAGCTTATCTTATGTAAAAAAATCTGTAGAATTGAATACCAGAACTTATACTGGCCGCACGAAACGTTTTAGTGGATATTTTACCCCAATTCCTCCAATATGTGAAATTATCTAAATCACCCTTAAGTCTTAAGCAAACCACGTTGAAAGCATACGAAAACTATATTAAGTTATGTGAAAAATTTTGTACAATCGAATGCCAGAACTTATATTAGCCGCACGAAACGTTTTGATGACTTTTTTACCCCAATTCCTCCAATATGTGAGATTTTCATCTAAATCACCCTTAAGTCTTCAGCGAACCACGTTGAAAATATACCAAAACTAACTTTTATTATGTAAAAAAATCTGGAGAATCGAATGGAAGAACCTACACTGGCCGCACGAAATGTTCTGGTGACTATTTTATCCCAATTCTTCTATTTCATGATTCTTATTATAAATCGTCCGTAAATCTTGGTAAAACTTATTGGAAGTTTACTATATCTAGCTTATCTTATGTAAAAAAGTCTGTAGAACCGAATGGAAGAACCTACACTGGTCGCACGAAACGTTCTGTGACTATTTTACCTCATTTCTCCATTTCATGATATCTTATTGTAAATCGTCCTTGAATTTCGGTAAAATAGTCATGAAAACGTTTCGTGCGGCCAGTATAAGCTCTTCCATTCGATTCTACAGACTATTTTTACCTAAGATAAGCTAGATTTAGTAAACTTCCAATAAGTTTTACCGAGATGAAGGAACGATTTACAATACGATATCATGAAATAGAGGAATTGGGATAAAATAGTCACCAGAACGATTCGTGCGGCCAATGTAGGTTCTTCCATTTGATTTTCCAGACGGTTTCACATAATATAAGATAGTTTTCGTATGCTTTCAACATGGTTCGCTTAAGACTTAAGGGTGATTTAGATGATTATTTCGCATATTGTGGGAATTGGGGTAAAATAGCCACCAAAACGTTTCGTGCGACCAGTATAAGTTCTGGCTTTCGGTTCTACAGACTTTTTTTTAAATAAGATAAGCTAGATTTAGTAAGCTTCCAATAAGTTTTATGATGATTTTAGACCGATTTACAATAAAATACCATAAAATGTAGGAGATGGGGTAAAATAGTCATTAAAACGTTTCGTGCGGCCAGTGTAGGTGCTTCCATTCGATTCTCCAGACTTTTTACATAAGATAAGCTAGATTGAGCAAAACTTGCAAGAAGTTTTACCAAGATTTAAAGACGATTTACAGTAAGGATCTCATGAAATGGAAGAATTATGGTAAAATATCCTCCAAAACGTTTCGTGCGGCCAGTGTGAGTTCTTCTAAACGATAGATTTCATAGATTTTTTCCCACTGTGCGTTGTTCAATACTTACCCTTTATTTCATAATCGAAACCTGAAATAAGAATGAAATTTTATAAATGTAAATAACTTACCTGTAAATACTTACCTAGTTATAAAAAGTGAACTTAACCCTACATTTAGAGAATAAAATATATCTTTAATCTTTACACAACTTGCTTGGAACTGGATTCTACCACACACGATACAACTGTCAAACAGTTTCAGCCTTACAAACACACTTATACAAATAGCCTAAAATAAACAGATTAGCAACAAGTATTCATTGGTGTTGGATGGAAATAAAGCTACGTACGCCTTTCCGTTAAACCGCGAAATCCGAAGTCCGGACATTACCGTGCTCTGTTGGTCTATTTCGCGTCAAAGTTTGCAAGAGCATGTGAATTTAAATGAACTACTAAGCCCCGCCGAATCAGGTGATATTCATGTACCGAAGTAAGAAGAGTAGTGAACTGCTTAAACATGATTTGGTTCTTCGAACCGGATCTGTATAAAATGTTCCGCAAGTGAATATAAGCCGTCCAGAATAGGCGCAGTCGAAACCGGTCATTTCAAAAGGGGCATAAAAAAGGTGCACAAAGAATGTCTCGGTATCGTCCAAAGTGAAAAAATAGCCATTTTAGAAAGGTGGTGCAAACAATATCCGACGCACACACCATATAGCGCGGATCAGAAACAGCCAGTTTTAGATCAATTGTTACTTTTTCTGCTGCTGTGTGATCGGTGCGCGCCGTGTTGGAAAGCAGATTTTTGTGAAATCAATGTTCCGAAGTTTCGAAAGTATACTGTTGATGCCAATTTACATATCTGCAGATAAATTAACCGAGCTCTACTGCACATTCGGCAGAAACAGATCAGTATTATCATTCGAGCAGTTATGATAGTGGTAGACAGAGTTTGCGATCATATTCTCATGCGATATAGGCTTTTCGGCATATTCCAAGTAATATGATTTCCGGTAGAGACAAACTTTGTTCATATAATAACGTACGCATACTATATAAGGGCAGTGCAGATCAGATCGGTACGGTACTGTGGTATTACGGTACTACAGTACTACGGTACTTCGATAGTATATCAAGTTTTATTTTCGTCGTGATTGTCGTAGTCATAGTAATTGTTTGTCATAGTCATTATAATATACTAGTCAGTTAATCAAGAATAAACGCGTACCAGTTTATTACATCACATCCGAAGTGTTCCGCGGTGTCCCCATCCGTGCGAAAGCCGTGTCATGGCTTAATGTATTCGAAGTGTACGCAGTGTCCCAATCTGCACGAAAGCCGTCCCAGGCTTAAGTTGGAAGCCGTCCTAGACTTCATATTTCCGTACAATTTAAACACAACGTAGGGTTCAGATGAGCCTCATCATAATCGTGTGGTGAGCGCCATCATAAATTTGGTGCCGTGACCAGGATTATCATCGAACCGAAAACTCGGTTACAGTTCTCGGAAGTCTATCGGTCGCGACGGTCGAAATGTGAAATTTTCTTACGATTTTCTTACGGTTTTCATACCGTACATATTCAACAACAGCAAGTGTAATGACTACGAAGAAACTGAAATTCATGTCTACCATGTGAGAAAGTGCAATTAACAACTCGAGACCGCCATTGTTCAAATTTAAGAACGATCTTCATAGTCGTTCACATTCAGTTCGCACAGAAAATAAAAGTATTTGTGACAGCCCGCTGCTGTCTGTGTTTCAATTATGCATTCTCTATTGTGCGGCGAAAATCCATCCGTATCGATAGAAACGGTCAGTTGGAAGTACTCAATTCAGTGTAAACCTTTCCCACAGTGCGAAATACCGATCAGAAAATGTGTTCTGACATGTGATTGCTTAGTTGTGCAATGGCGACGCCGCCATTATAACATGAACTTTATCAGCGGAGAAGAAAATTACATATGCTAAATAAATTAAATTGCCGCTATCTCCATTAAACAACGCTAATCTATCCACGAACCCATTCGAAATCAAATACGCACACCTTCACTCACCAATCATAGAGATACGCGCAGATTCCATCTCCGCCCAGCGGCGAGATGTCAGAATGACAAAGGTGAAAGGTAAAACGTCAATTGGTTTTACATACTCACTTCGCTTAGACAGCGTGTATTACATTCGGACAAAGGGACCAGTTTTTTTTTGTTAAAAGGAAAACCAATGTCGATCGAAACTATATCCACGACCCAACGTTACATTGAGGGCATCGTGCAATATTGTCTGTCTTTAGGCAGTTCGGGAGAACTGAACGAAGCAGACAGGAAATTTATTCGGACCACGTTTGAACATCTACAGGAGAAGTACGAAGAATATGAAAAATCCCTTATCAAAGAAAAGGTAAGCAGATGTGACCGTGAGCAGCTGCTGGATCCTATTGAAGAGGCTCGGTTGAGATTGTTCCTTCATATGCGACGCAAGGGAACAGCAGCTCAAGCGATAGGATCACCCCAGTTGGAGCAACGCAACGAACCGAGCAGCCCAGATCAGCACAAGAAACAGCCCGTGACGTCGCCTCCATTATGCTATATGGGTAAAGACAGACACTTCCTTTACTACTGCGACATTTTCACCAGTTGGGCTTCCACCAGGCGGCTAGAGTTTGTCGAAAGGATTAAGGTATGTCTCAACTGCTACAATGATCGTCATGAGACAGCCAAGTGCACGAAGCCAGCTCGATGTCTGGTGTGCAAGGCAGCGCATCACTCACAACTCCACTATGGGATCGTCCTTCAAAAATAAACAGCAACAGCAGACCCTCAGCAGTTTTTTTTACTTGGTTTATTTCTCGGATCACTAATTTCATGGACATGAAGTCCAAAACTACTTTGTTTATTTTAGCGTTCGGTGAGCAAATAAATTGATCCTTTCATTTTGTATTTACGTTTGTATCATCCTACACATGCACAATTCTGAGCCCTGCTTTCTCCTCTTAATCATCAAGCCGATATTCTTTATTGGAAATAGAATCGAGATCATGCTGAAATCCATTAACCGCATGGCCGTGGAAGGTTTCAGTCCTCGTACATGGTTCCCGCAAGGTTCATCGTGCTAAAGGCAAGTTAAACAATTATCGCATTCAGCCACCGGGCAGGAATCCAATCCTGTTCGGGACAAATCGCCAGACGAGTTCCTGGCCCAAGCTCGGGGGAATCGAGCGGTTCCAGAATCAGCTGTAAAGAGCACAAGCCTCGTCGGTGGGTTCGTAGAACCCTCGGCTGGGACTTGTCATCAGTTAAGTACCCCTTTTGTTTCATCACCCACTCTTGTATTCGTACGGACTTTCGACCTTTCACACTGTTCATTTATATAAAACGACAATGTGAATTCAACGTACACAAACTGCATCGGACCCAAGAGATGTGGATGAGGACAGCAAAACAGAGGACAGCAACATTCAAAGAACTGCAATCTAACAACGAGTGATTGCGTTTGTGATTTGGTAGCAGATCGAATCAGTAGGCAGTGCGATCATTCGTCAGTCAGCAATCGTCGCAGCTCCACTAGTGGTGGAACCAGCGGAGTCGCTCGAGTCTTGTCTTATCGACGCCGACTGCATAGCAGTTGACGGAGTCGAATTCAAGTCTCCCGTTCTCGACTCCCATGGTTCACCAAAGGATCACCAAGTGCAGTAAACAACACTTCAAATCATCGTGAAAATTTGTAAGCAGACAGACTAGACTCACGTAATTATTTTAGACATGTGATAACAGCAGGGCAGTTTTAGAAATTATACAATGTGGCACAGCAAACAAGATTCGGGTGCATGTAAACAGTAGCTAGGACAGTGCTATTAAATCAGATAAATTTATTGAAAGCATAGTCTTTCAAGGCGGGCGGTATGTTGATGCCAATTTACATATCTGCAGATAAATTAACCGAGCTCTACTGCACATTCGGCAGAAACAGATCAGTATTATCACTCGAGCAGTTATGATAGTGGTAGACAGAGTTTGCGATCATATTCTCATGCGATATAAGCTTTCCGGCATATTCCAAGTAATATGCTTTCCGGTAGAGACAAACTTTGTTCATATAATAATGTACGCAGACTATATAAGGGCAGTGTAGATCAGATCAGGCACGATACCTATTACGGTATCACGGTACTGTGGTATTACGGTACTACAGTCCTACAGTACTTCGATAGTATATCAAGTTTTTATATTCGTCGTGATTGTCGTAGTCATAGTAATTGTTTGTCATAGTCATTATAATATACTAGTCAGTTAATCGAGAATAAACGCGTACCAGTTTATTACATCACATCCGAAGTGTTCCGCGGTGTCCCCATCCGTGCGAAAGCCGTGTCATGGCTTAATGTATTCGAAGTGTACGCAGTGTCCCAATCTGCACGAAAGCCGTCCCAGGCTTAAGTTGGAAGCCGTCCTAGACTTCATATTTCCGTACAATTTAAACACAACGTAGGGTTCAGATGAGCCTCATCATAATCGTGTGGTGAGCGCCATCATATACTTTTGTGGTGAAAATTCATAAATTCGTGCAGATTGCATTCTAGAGGTGGGAAGTGCATAAGTGCAAAAAACAAAATGGCGGATGAGAAGAAAATGCGTGAGTTGGAGCGGACGAAAGATAACATTGTGGATTCGGTGGCTCTGTTCGAATGTTATGCGAAGGAGGAGGAGGACATCAAATTTGCGGGTCAAGTAGAAGCATGGGCGTAAAAATTTGAAAAAATTTACGACGAGTTACATCGAGTTGTGGTGAAATTAGAAATGTTTTCCACTGAAAAGGAACCAATCGACCTAAAAAGGACCTTCTACTTGACAAAGATGGCAAAGCAGTCGTGGCCTACCCTTTCCACTACCCCTGCAACGCCGAAACCACTAAGTAATCGACTTCCTGAAATCAATCTCCTGAAATTTAGCGGTAAGGTAGAAGACTGGTGTGGTTTTAGCAATTCGTTTGAATCCGCTTTAGGTTTCCGAAGCGACATAAGTTTCTTTGATAAGACGCACTACTTGAAGGGCCTTGTTCAAGGAGAGGCAGCGCGCATACTCGACCCGATAAAGGTAAGCGAACAGGGCTACAAGAATACTTGGCGTACGCTTCGGTTGCGCTTCGAAAACAAACGGCTGTTAATTAAATGTCACTTCAAAACGTCCCGCGACAGTCCCGCTTAGCGCAGAGAATCCACCGAAGAACTTTATGCGCTGATTGATCGATTTGAGCAGCAAATTTCTGTGTTGAAGAGTTTAGGCGAAGCAGCAGACCGATGGAGTTCTATTTTGGTTTATCAAATGTCTATTCGCCTTGATCCTTGTACGCTTCGGAACGGGAGAACTACTGTAGCAAACTTGATGCCTACAATTTGGGAGGAACCGCGATCACATCCGACGACATAGAGCCTGACAGTTCTACTTCAATGCCATCGTACGTGACAATGGCCATTTATCTCCAAAACTATGCTCGAGTGCTGCAAGCAGTTTCTCCGTCGATGTCAAACATATCTTCACGAAATAAGCCAAACCTACTCCCAAACTGGACGCTTGTCGTTCTGGGAAGAAACAACAATCTATGCCACCAGTGACGGTGATGATTTCCGACTTCAAAGCATTCCGTACTGAGCTTTCTACTTTGCTCCCGGAAGTAAAAGTCTCATTTCAAATCGGACGAAGAGGAGAATGTCGAGTCTAGGTTGATGGATTGGATGATTACGAACGTGTTATCCAATATTTGTCCGATAAACTTCATAAATTTTATTCATATGATATAAAATCAGACAGACCCTTGAAAGCTGTCTTGAAAGGCTTATCAAATGATTGAAGTACTGGTGAAATTAAAAATGAACTAAAAGAATTGCCTGGTTTTGCCCATTCTCAAGTAATACTTAAGAAAAAAAGTGCGAATGGAATTTCCCATGAACTTTACCTAACACACTTCAATCGAAGTGACGTAAACAATTTGAAAACTTTAGAATAAGTACGTTCCATTTCCCACATTAAAATTCATTGGGAGCATTATAAACGGCATAATCGTATTGCAAACTTAACGCAATGTCGTCGTTGCCAAAGTTTCGGCCATGTAACCATGTAATGGATATACGGTGTTTGAATTGTGGTAAATCTAATTCGAAAGTCGTTTGTCCAATGAATGAAACCAATGATAAACTTTCATGTTCAAATTGCGATGGAAATCATAAATTTAATTATTTGGAATGTCCTGCCAGGGAAAAAATTGTGAACTCTCATTCGCTTAGACAACAAGTCAAATCAACGACCTTAAATTTACAGAACATACCTGAAAATCAAAAAACCGTTACAAATGCCACGCCTAATTCTTCTAAGGCACTTATTTTTTCGAATTTAAAACAAAACAACCTTCTTAATTCACCTAGTAGTGTGATAATGCCTTTCTCTTTCTATAAAGCAGTCTCATGAATTTTTTATTATTTTATGAAATAATTTCTGACACTAATTTTGGCTCATTTTGACACGAATTAATTCAGATTGATTCGAGTATGTTAATTCACGAAAGCATGCTTCAGTATTTATGTCACACAGTCAGCATCATTTTTCCAAACTAGTGCTTGACATTTGCGTTGCCAATTTGTATGAGAAGAGTGATGCTAATCTAAAAAACGTGATTAATCCACCTAGCAGTGAGATGATACCTTTTTTTATCAATACGCATGTGTTTTTGCATGGATATTCTTAGGTGTTTTAGTTCTCATGACATTATTTCAATTATCGTCGTTTTATACGGCAAATTGAGATTTTAATCACTCATTACCCTGTAATGCCAAAACTGCAAAACATATCGAATTTCAATCTTAGCGTGTGACAATCGATTGAACATTCCATGAGATGTCGAAGTAAGTTCCACTTTAGAGTTTTTCGTCATTATTTATGGTACTTCCAGAGCCGGTATTAAGGAATTAGCATAGCCCAAAATGAATCGAATGGCCATAAATTATTACGCCACACAATTTACATGAAATTTATAAACTCATCATCTGTAATTCCAGAATCGGATAAAATTCATCAATTTTGTATGGGACCTTAAGTCCTGTAATATTTGTTTTTGAAGTTTGATTTGGTCTTTTTTGAGAAAATGATTGAGCTTTGAGAATCGATTCGATACTGGAACCGGAATTCTAAAATCGGTGTAGCCGAAATCTTTGAGAAATTGTAGTGCGAATTAAAATTTGGGGGTACATTCCGAATCCAAAAACGAATACCGCTCAAACTGAAATAAATTTATTTGGTAATCGACTATCCAAATCTGCAAACCCGATAAACCTGATTAATTTATGTGAAATGGACAATTTTATACTAATCACCCTGCATTTTCTAAACCAGAAGTCGGATCTGACTAAAAAGTAAGAGGTTTTATAGGATTTTAAGACCTCTCATTTGAATCATAGATGATTCTTAGATTTCATTTGAATCTTACATCGGTTCAGCCATCTACGAGAAAAATTAATTGCATTATTTTAATTTCGTTTCACATATCATCCTGTGGTTCCGCAATCAGAAGTCGGATCCAAACGTAAATGAGGAACCTTGTTTGGGAGTATACGACTTTTCATATGAATCTGAGTTTGTAGAAAACGGTTTAACCATCTCCGAGAAAATTGAGTGAAATTATTTGTCACACACGCATTTGCTGATCTCGACGAACTGAGTCGTATGGTATATGGAAGTCATGTTCTTCCAGCATTTATTGCTGTAAATAGTTTAAATCAATATAATTATGGAATTACTTCCAACTCGATAATGCTGGTATCACCTGGTTTACATATGCCATATTCGAAAGATTATGTTGCCAAAAATGAACCGTGCTAAAATTGGTCCGAGGCAAATTGTCATAAAAAGGATGCTGTACACAGTCTTTTTGGTAATTAGAAACAATTATATGTAACAGTATAAAAAATCGTGTTTCATGTTGCTCCCAAGCATTGCTTTTTCATACAGCGCTCAAAATTCCTTCTACTGGAATAAGGCTTACACAAAAATATCGATATCTCCGTTAAAAATGGACGGATTTTAACAATCTATGGCTTGTTGGATAGGTATTACCGTGCGAAATCTAAGTCTGGAAACATATTCTGTTTTCAAGGTCAAATGTGACAGATACTGTCAAAAAACTGAAAATTTTGACATAAAACTTCGTATAACTCAAAAAGTAAACATCCGATCTCAAAACCATTCAATAGCATTCTGGGTGACGGGGAGACCTTTAATTTGCGACTAGTTTGATCAAAATCGGTCCAGCCATCTCTGAGATCTCGACCTCTTAGTTGACAACACACATACAGACACACACACACACACACACACACACACACACACACACACACACACACACACACACACACACACACACACACACACACACACACACAGACATTTGCTCAGTTCGTCGAGCTGAATCGATTGGTATATGAAATTCGGCCCTCCGGGCCTCGGAAAATTTTTCGAAAGTTTGAGCGAATTCTATACCTATTTTTTTATATATAAAAAAAGGTAAAACCCTTCTTAGTCCAGTAGAAAAATCACCATAGGGGGGAACATGAAATTTTTGAAATCGAAAAAATAATTTTGATGGCAAAAGGCTTAGAAGAATTGCATGAAACGTCGAGATTTAGTGTCATCTCGAAAAAAAATTTTTTTTTAAATCGACGTTTTTAGACTTAGAAAAATTATCAAAATTTGTTTAAGTCCCAGAAAGTTGAATTTTTCAAAAGAAAATTTTTTTACCTCTTACGCATGTCCGATTTAGCTCAAATTTTGCATGAGGACATTTGATCAGTGCACACACAGACATTTTCCGATCTTGTCGAACTGAGTCGAATGGTATATAACACTATGGGTCTCCGAGGTTCCGTTCAAAAGTCAGTTTTTCCAACAATTCTAATACCTTTCTATAGAGAAAGGCAAAACAGGTCGCCTTCCAATTCGTCTTCTAACGAAAACAATTTATTGACAGGTCATCATCTTCTTTTAATGTCAGTTACGCTAGTGTAACAGGTAGAAATCTACCACTTAATTCTTCTAATGTAAATAATCAAAACGCAGGATCGCCTTGCAGTTCATTTTCTAATGAAAACAATTTATTAGTAGGTAGATCGGCCAATTCATCTTCTTCTAATGACAGTTCTAATGGCAATCTACCTACCAATATTCCTTCAATGCCATTCGCTTCTTTAAATGAAGTCGATTTAGGCGATATAATTGAAATCATTGAACCTACAAGATCAACTTTTTCAAATGAACATCCGAATGAATTCGACTTCATCACTTTTTGACGCATTTCAAATCGGATGGCAATTTGCAAATAATATAATAATTAATTTAAAATTTAACAGTGATGTTAAATAATTATTTGAATGTTTTAAATTGGAATGCTCGATCTTTAAAATCGAGTGAAGATTAATTTTATAATTTTCTCAATGTTCACAAAATTCATATTGCCATTGTGACAGAAACTTTTCTCAAACCAAATGTCAAATTTAAAAGTAATCCACATTATGTGGTTCATCGATTTGACAGGTTTACTGGAATGAGCGGTGGAGTTGCCATTTTTGTCTAACGGAATTTGCATTAAACATCGAATTTTACCTTCTTTCAATACTAAAGTTATTCAAAGCTTGGGAGTCGAAGTTGAAACCGTTCATGGAATTTATTTCATCGCTGGAGCATATTTGCCATTCCAATGCACCGGTGAACAATCAAATTTCTTTAAAGGCGATTTGCAAAAACTCACATGATATCGACCGAATTGTTTCGTAATAGGGGACTTAAATACTAGGCATGTCCAGTGGAATTGTAGGCAAAACAACAATAATGATAAAATACTTCATAATCAACTCTCAGCTGGTTACTTCACAGTTCTTCATCCCAGTAATCCGACTTGTTTCTCTTCCGTGAAAAACCCCTCTACAATTGATCTGGTTCTAACAAAGTCACAAAGTCACATTTGTAGTGAACCGATTACACATGCTGACTTTGACTCAGATCATCTTCCTGTAACATTCAGACTTTCCAACGAAGCTATAATTAATCCTATTAGTTCTTTATTCAACTATCATAGAGCTAATTGGTTGGATTACAGATCTCACATTGAAAATCATGTGGATCATGAAACTATTTTAGAAAATTCTGCGGATATCGACACAGCAATTGATAGTTTGAATCATTACATTATCGAAGCTAGAAATCTTTCAGTTCCCAAAGCTCAAACTAAATTAAATTCTCTTATCATCGATGACAATCTTCAACTGCTCATTCGGTTGAAAAATGTTCGTCGACGACAATATCAACGTTCTCGTGATCCTGCTATGAAAAACATAGTTAAGGATTTACAAAAAGAAATTAAATATAGATTTACTCTTTTGAGAAATGAAAATTTCGCTAAAGAAGTTGAACAAATTAAACCATATTCTAAACCTTTCTGGAAACTTTCTGAGGTTCTTAAGAAAATTCAGAAAACAATTCCTGCTTTCAAGGAAGGAAATCAAATACTTCTTACAAATGGCGAAAAAGCTCAAAAACTTGCTCAGCAGTTCGAGAGTGTCCACAATTTTAATTTGAACGTTGTGAGTCCTATTGAAAAGGATCTCACTGAAATATGTTCATATTTCAACTCAAGTGTTATCACAAGATGACATTATTGAGATGAATTTGGATGGAATTAAGTCAATTATTAGGACACTTAAAAAACTGTTTTAATCCACCTAGTGGTGTAATGATGCCTTTCTCATGTATAAAATATTGTGGCATTCTATTCAAAATTTCTCATACAGAATAAAACAGTGCTTTGATTGAGTAAGTCATCCTTAAGAAAACGAAGTGGGTTCACTATTATATGCACTTCCGGCACCGGAACCCGAGAACCGGTATAATCAAAGTCGGTTCGTACGGCCACCAACTAAAATGACGTACAAACTCTTCTAGTACGCATTCTAGATTACGATTTAAATGTTTGTTGCATCCGAAAATATTTTAGGTGACGGTGTACAATATTGAACACACTTTACCCTACAATTAAGGAACCGAAAATCGGATCCGGATGAAATTCAGGGATTCCGTATGGGACCACGAGACCTTTCATTTGAATCTAAGTTTGTGGAAATCGGTCAAACCATCGCTGAGGAAAGTGAGTGAGATCCATTTTGGTATATATGACCACTATTTCCGGTACTACCGGAACCGGATACCGGGAACCAGGATAGCCGGAATCGGTTTGCTTAGTTGCCTACTGATAATGACTATCGATTTGTGTAGTTTTGAGACCAGTTTAGAATTTTTTTTACGTTTTTTGTTTCGCCGGTTTAAGTGACGGTGTACAATATGTAACACACTTTACCCTATAATTCCCGAACCGGAAGTCGGATCCGGATGAAATACAGGAATTCCGTATGGGACCACGAGACCTTTCATTTGAATCATTTCATTTGTCAAAATCGGTTCAGTCATCTCCGAGAAAACCTAGTGAGATTATTTGACACATACACACACACATATATACATGTATATATATATATATATATATATAGATATATATATATATATATATATATATATATATATATATATATATATATATATATATATATATATATATATATATATATATATATATATATATATATATATATATATATATATATATATATATATATATATATATATATATATATATATATATATATATATATATATATATATATATATATATATATATATATATATATATATATATATATATATATACATTGCTCAGCTCGATGAACTGAGTCGAATGGTATATGACACTTGGCCCTCCGGGCCATGAAAGCTCCTGGTAATGATGGAATTATCAATATTCTTATTAAAAATCTTCTCGAAGTTGCCTTGAGACTCTTGGCTAAAATTTTCAACAAGTGTTTTTCATTAGCTTACTTTCCAAAAAGATGGAAAAACGCTAAAGTTATTTCAATCCTCAAACCTGATAGAAATCCAGCAGAAACATCAAGTTATCGACCAATTAGCTTACTTTCTTCTATCAGTAAACTTTTTGAAAACATTATATTGTTGAGAATGATGTCTCATATCAATGAGAATTCAATTTTTTTACCAGAGCAGTTTTTATTTCGTCATGAACATTCAACTACTCATCAACTTGTCAGAGTAACGAACATGATAAAAGCAAATAAATCCTCTGGGTTATCCACTGAAGTTGCTCTTCTAGACATAGAAAAAGCATTCGACAGTGTTTGGCACAAAGGTTTAATAGCAAAAATGTCTGATTTCCAGTTTCCTATTTATTTGATCAAAATGATTCAAAATTATTTAACTGATCGTACTCTTGAGGTTAGCTATCAGAATTGTAAATCTGAATTGTTCCGCAGGGTTCGAGCGTAGATCCAATCTTGTATAATATTTTCACTTCTGATCTTAAAAATTTACCCGTTGGTTTTCAGAAATCGCTATTCTGTGACGAAGCAAGTCTGTAAGCCACAGGTAGAAATCTAAGAGCGATCTGCAATCGCCTACAAATAAGCTTAAATATTTTCAAAGATTATCTGTCAAAATGGAAAAAACGCAATTAATTATCTTTCCTCATAAGCCAAGAGCTTCTTTTCTTAAACCAAACAATAATTACATTCTGAAATTGAATTGTTAGGTTTAACGTATGACAAAAACTCACTTTCAAGTGTCACATTGAAGGAATCCAGGCAAAGTGTAATAAACACATTAAATGTTTATATCCTCTTATAAACAGAAATTCTAAGCAAATTGTTAATTTATAAACAAATTTTCAGACCATCCATGCTTTATGCAGTACCAATTTGGTCAAGTTGTTGTTCCACCAGGAAGAAAACGCTTCAAAGGATTCAGAATAAAATTTTGAAACTGATTTTGAATCGTCCTCCCTGATTTAGTACAAATGAGTTACACAGACTCACAAATATAGAACCATTAGATGTAATGTCACATAATATTATAAGCAAATTCCGACAAAAATCGATGCAATCTTCAATTGAATCGATTCGCTCTCTGTATTAGTTAGTAAGTTAGTATATAAGTTCCTTTTCCCCATGACACAATACAAGTAGGTTTAGAATTTTCCCTACACAAAAATCTCAGAATTGCGGAAGCAAATGATGTCTTCATGGTAATAACCAAATCATATATATATATATATATATATATATATATATATATATATATATATATATATATATATATATATATATATATATATATATATATATATATATATATATATATATATATATATATATATATATATATATATATATATATATATATATATATATATATATATATATATATATATATATATATATATATATATATATATATATATATATATATATATATATATATATATATAACAGGGCTGAAAAGTCACCACTTGTGGCTGAACACCCAATTTAAATCCTAATAATTTAATTTTAACTCATATTCCAATAAATAGTTATTTAAAAAAAAGAAAAAAAAAGTTTCTCCCCATTACATAATACAAGTAGGTTTAGAATTTTCCCTACACAAAAATCTCAGAATTGGGGAAGCAAATGGTGTCACTATTTATCATGCTTATCAGTTCACGCACGCACGGTCCAACCCGACCAACATAGAGTGGCACATCGTCAGCATAAATCTGAATCGAACAGTACTTCAATGCCGTTGAGAGATCATTTATATGGCAGCAGAACAGCAGGGAACTGAGCCTTGTGGAACACCAGACATAATATCAGCACTGCTTGAGTAGCGATTACCACAAAAAACGGTTCGTTCTCTACTACACAGGTACGATTCAATCATGTTTACAGTAGCCGATGAGAAATTAAACTGTGCCACCAGTTTTCCAGCAGTAAGTTGTGTGAAATAGTGTCAAAAACCTTGAAAAAAATCCGGAAGAAGAAGGATGGCAGTTCCTTTTTTATCAACGATGGCTCCTAAGTCGTCGTGTACTCGTTGAGTGGCGGTTTTGATGCTTTGACCTCTGCAAAAACTAGTCTGGAAGTCCGACAACAGATTGTTTGTTTCGATATATGTGGTCAATCGCTGCTTGAGAAGCTTTTCAAACACCTTTCACAATGACGGTAGTATGCTGATTGGACGAAGATTGGTGATGTCGTTCAGGTGTGCTTTTTTCTTCAGTGGCATAACTTTAGCGTGTTTCCAACAATCGGGGAATGTACTTGTTCGAACGAGTAGATTAAACATGTGTGTTATGTGTTGAAGGATTAACGGATAGATAATCTTAATAAATCTAATCGGCAAACCATCCAGTCCGAGTGCATTCGACTTTGTATCCCAGAGAGTTTTAATAACATCCCAATATTCCATCTGTTGGAATGAGAAATTCTGTGGCGATGATTTTGCAGATCTAACAAGTCTTTCACTTCGAGGAGTGCTATCCACATAGCTAGCCCAAAATGCGCGATTTACTTCGTCTGGATCGTGCTCATACGGTAGCGTTGATTTTACTCTACCAACACCAGGATTTTTTTCCGTTTCCAGAGGGTTTTTGACGGAGTCCTACTGTCCCAAAATCGGTTAAAATATTGCTGTTTGGCATGACTTATGCTTGTGTTGGCACGATTTCTCATCACCTTGTAACGCTGTCGTTTTTCGTCTTTCAAATTTCTTGGAGCCTGTAACTAATCCCTGTAAGCCAAGTCTCGTTCGAGTAAAACTTGACGTACACTTTCCGAAAACCAAGGATTAAATCGTTTACGGGTTGACCGAACACGAAGCGGAATACAACAGTCGTGTATTGTTTTAATGTGTGCGTTGAAGAAAGCGATGGCACCGTCCGGGTTTTCAATTTCATAAAATTATCATTAGTCACGATACGTGCAACGGTCAGAAGGTCGAGAAATTTCAGTCAATTGACGCAAAGATAAGATCGTGCTTGATAATGCCGGGAAACTTACTTGGCCGAATTTTAAAACCTTCTCGCTGTTATTTGTTATCAGAAAATCTGTGCAAAATTTGAAAAAATTGGTGCAGTAGTTTTTGAATGAAGATGGACACGGACTTTCAAAATCAGCTTTCGAGATAAACGCGTTCAAAGTTTTTTGTCTATAAAATCAATGGAAAAAATTTATTACTCAAGGGAGCCCATAAGGTCTAACATTCTCAAAAAAATACTTTTAATTATTATAATTTGTTATATTGAAACATTTCAAGAATATTATGTCAAGTTTTTTTTTTGTTTCAATTATAGAGGCTTTAACATCTTAGGTCATTCGCCTCTTCGGACCAGAAAATCTTTCTGACCCTATGTGCGGGGTTGGGAATCGAACCCAGGCGGGTTGCGTGAAAGGCATCGACTATCCCATCACGCTATACCCGTCCCCTTTATGTCAAGTTCTTAAGTCAATCGAAGAAGAAATCTTGGGTCTAAGTGCCGAGTTCTCACTTCTTCGGAGTATGAGATAAGCAAATATAACCCTCAGGGTACGGACTATAAAAAAGTTACGTTCAGTACGGACTGGGTTAGCCTAACCCGGCGACTTTGATTGGGTGTATATCAGGCTGTACTTTGTCAATTTGAATAATTTTTTTTTATTTTGTGTAAAATTGTCTCAAAAATATAATAGAGTTGTCAGATTAATCATTTAACTGATTGAAAAAAAATTATAATGAAAAATGTGAACGACTTCTCTTCGTATGGCGCTTTTTTCAAATTTCGCTCGGGTTACGGTAACCCAGTCCGTACCCTGAGGGATAAAGGCCTATAACTTGCTGAGTTTTGTTCCGATTACCCTTAAATGTTGTACGATTCATGGGATCATGGCAACTATTTGGTAATTAATTTGTAGCGGTTTAACTAGGTAGGGCTGTATGTTGGTTTAACATAATTGGCCCAAAAACCGATCTGCATAACATTTTTATCTGAAAATTTATTGAAGAAAAAGATTTGGTAGTATAATAGAATACAGTTATTGGCGGTCGTTCTGACAAACAGCAATCCATTTATAGAACTCATGAAAATATCGGTAGTACCTTTTCATTAGTCGAATACATTTTTTTCAGAGTTTTACAGTTAGTTTTTCAAAGTAAGTTAACAAAAAAGAGAAATTTGGGGCAAAAGGGGCATGGTGGTGAATATCGCGGCTATTGTAGTTGTCATGAATCGATTCTACAGTCGATTATACAGCAGGTAAAACTTTTTTGAAAATATTTACAAAGATTTCTGTGAAATTATTGAGTAAAGTCGCATTACCGCCATTAGTAATGATTAGAAAATGTTAAATGAGATTTATGGTACAGGTACCCTATGACACTCAGCTTCGTTTCAAAAGTTGGTTGACGCAATATTTATAGGACGCATGTGGGTAGAATCTATCTACAGCAGAGCCGCTTTTACATAGGGGCAGTGGTCTTAGGTGGCCCCGGACAGGATCAATCGTGCAAAAAACATTCATTTAGCTAGAGACATACAAAAATATTTTGCCTCTAGGCCCATTAATACGTAAAAGCGGCTACAGACAGCTTTATTTATAAAAATGCAATGCTGGAAAAGTTTCCAGCTTCACGGGCACACGTAACGTATACGCTGCACATTATTATAATCCAATCTACTCTAGATCATGATCAATATTTTGGCGATGGATTATTTTCCATTTTTGTCAAATTGCCTAAATGTATGCAATTTCATACTGTGCGTCTTGTACACAAACGTGTGTACATTGACAGAAACTACCAGCAAACAACTTTTTGAATTGATACAGTTTGTCATATCATTGAAAAAATTCAAAGCGTCTTTAGGTAACTGTCGTAGTCTATAGCGTTAAGAGTATAAAGTGTGAAGTCGGAATATCGAAGTTCGAAAGCGGTCTTACAACATCAAAGTATTTTTGTAATTGCGAGTAAAATCGATAAAATGTAAATTCCCGGAGATATTTTGTCCATTCTATTTATAGCGTGTTTGTTTTCAGTAATGTCAGAGCAGATAAATAACTGATTATGCGTTTCAATTTTATTTTCGTTGTTTGGCAGTAACATAAAACTGAGAATAAGTTTTGTTATCAACTCGAGAAATTCCATATCCCTCTGATTTCAGTATGCCATTCGATATCATAGGCATATTTATCTGCTTCCGATTTTGATTTTTTAACTGTTAAGACGACCAATACTAAGCTAATTGTGTAATCGGTAAATACGAATATCACATCAAATTCAGAAGAAAATACTTATTTTAGCGGTTAGTGGGTTGCTTATGAAGAAAATAAATTCCATTTATTGCCACAATAGTTTCTTTACTATTTTCCACTAATGTAACGAAATAGTAGCAGACACAGATACTAGTATTTGGAGTAAAGTGCGGTGTTGTCTATGTTGTACTATGACAGGTAAATTATTTAGCATATTAAAGATAATGATAACTTGGAATATTTATGTATTTCTTATGTTTGTTCGTTCTTTATATTTCGGTAGTAAATTTTATACACATATTCCTAAACTTTCAGCTACGTTTAGTTTCCATGGGTTAGAAATTTAACTTAAAACTTTTATGTGATTCGTTGTAAGTTCATAATCTTCTAAATAGGCTTGCTCGCCTACTTTTAACATTGAATGGAATTCTTATGTAATTCTATAGAAGCTTCCGACATTTCACCAACGTGAGCTTTATAAATTTATTAATATATTCCGGATTTCTTCAAAGTATCTCAATGGTAATTTGGAGATCCAACTATAGTTCTTACGGAATACTAAATCCAGACCAAAACATTCTAGTTTTGTTTTGAGCGGATGTGCTGGTTCCTATAGAACGCTATAAAGAGAACGAATGTCTGCTACTGGTGTGTGAATTTGGCAAAAGTCAGCGCTGCGGTTGATTTTAGCTATTTTATGATAAGATCCAAAATTTGTTGTGGATAATACTTCCGGCTCTCGAACCACAAGGTAAACAGGAATTGTAGATTTTGTTTGAACTTTCCTTTCAATGAACAATTGTTTTTTGTGAATTCCACAGTAATATTTATGATGTTATGAGTAATGTGAGAAAGGCATCACTACACCACTATGTGGATTAAACAGGATTTTTCAACAGTTCTACTTTTTTATCAAGGTTAGTTTGAATTGGGTGCCCTTTTCAATTCTCCTACCGTGATGCTGCACCCTGGAATCATTCCTAAGGCGCCCTTCTAAGTTATCCTCACAACATATTATTTATATTGCTTGAAAATAAATAATGATTTGCGCCCTCTGAGGGATTATTATGTGTACTGAAGAATATTTTCACCTTGCGCCTTTGGAGCAACTACATGGGCGCCCTTTTCATGCGCTTATTATGCTTCAAAATAAATAATGATTTGCGCCCTCAGCAGGATGTTTTACTGTATTCAAGAATATTTTCACCCCGCACCTTGGGAGCAATTATACGGAATCCTTCCTAAGGCACCCTTCTGAATAATCCTTATGAGATGGTATTTATTTTGCTTGAAATAAACAATGATTTGCGCACTCAGAAGGACTATTAAATGTATCCAAGAATATTTTCACCCTGCGCCCTGGGAGCAATTATATGGGCGCCCTTTTCAATTTTCCTACCGTGATTCTGCGCTCAGGAATCGTTTTTAAGGTGCCCATTCAAATTATCCTCACAAGATGTTATTTATTATGCTTAAAAATAAATAATGATTTGAGCCCTCAGAAGGATGTTAGACTGTATTCAAGAATATTTTCACCCTGCGCCCTGGGAGACCTTTTCAATTCTCTTAACGTGATTCTGCACCCTGGAACCATGTCTGAGGCGCCCTACTAAAATATGCTTACAAGATTTATTCAGCTTGAAAATATATAATGATTTGCGCTTTCAGAAGGATTATTAAATGTATTCAAGAATACTGTCACTTGCGTATGGGAAGAAATAATATGGGCGCTCTTTTCAATTCTCTTAACGTAAATCTGCACCCTGCAATCATTCCTATGGCGCCCTTCTATATTATCTTTACAAGATGTTATTTATTTAGCTTGAAAATAAATGATGATTTGCGCCCTCAGAAGGATTATTAAATGTATTCAAGAATATTATCACCCTGCGCCCTGGGAGCAATTATATAAGAGCCCTTTTCAATTTTCTTAACGTGATGCTGAACTCTGGAATCATTCCTAAGGCGCCCTTCTAATTTTGTTGAGATCTTGGCGAGTGTGTTTAATACACTTGATGGATTCACGGTTGATATTAGTAGGGGAAAGTCTTATAAAGTGCCACTTCTAGCCAAAATGCCCCCTCTCCTTTCTTAAGCATTGAAGACTTTTCTGAACCAAAATTTTATCACTAACACTATCTTTTCGTAGGATCTTTCTGCTATGCAAGTTTGGTGGTTGTCGTTTGCAGGAAAGTATGAAAAAACTAAAAATTTCATTTGACAGCTTTCCGATGTCAAGTTTTGCTTCGACTAAATAGATGTTTTATCCGCCATTTCTTTGACATACTGATTATCCCAAAACAGTAACTTTATGGACATTTCAAGAAGCATAATGCATCATTGTTGTGGGATAAAATGTCTTTTGTCGTGTGTCATGCCAATGATTTGTTGTGAGACATATTTTACGGCTGCTGGGGCATTATGTCTGAGGCAAGCGAAAAAAAACTAAGAATGTGGCCGTTTTGGAAAATGTGTTTATATCAATCAATTCTCATCTTTTCTATTGGAGTCATTGAAAATTATGTTCCTCATCCGTATTGCAATGAAATACTTACATTCTCGAGGAAAAATTACCAATATACTTGGAAATATCTCAATGTTTTCTTTAGGGGGGCATTTTATAACACTTTACCCTACGTGTTTGCATGTAACAGAAAATATTATTTTGGGATTCACTGGGCAGGAATTTTGTAAGATAGAACCAGTTGTCGGTATTTACGGGCACGGTTACTTATGCTGGAGCTACTAATAGTGATGAAGTTTGGCTTCTGGATTTGTCATTTGGTACTCGATTGGAAACGTTATTTGATCTCAATTGTTTTAAATTAAAGAGAGACCGATTAAATGCTTTGTACGGTACATTAGAGATAATTTCGATGTTGGCTTGCCTGATACTGTTACTTCTGGCTAACAGCAGAAAGCGTGATGAGTTTGTAGTGGATTGGGGTGCGGTGGTGGTGGGTATACCATTGATGATAGGATACGTAGTTTCCGTGTGGTTGAAGAATGTAGTACAATCTCTGCCAGTTCTAGTAGCAGGAATAGATGTTAGTGGTACTGACAATATTGAACCGATATTAGCAGCAGCAGGATGGCAAGGTAGTGACAGGACGGTAGAGGCTTGAGTCAACATTGTAGGACACATTGCCGTTTCAACCTTCCGAGCGAACGGACGTGCTTTGTGTTTACTGCGAAAGCGTTGAAAACCAGTACCGTGTGTGATAACGTGACCGGACGATCAAAACTATATCGCTATTGTGTAATAGACAATAGTGCTTTTTTCTGTGAGAGGTTTTTTTGCACATTATACACTGAAGCAGTGCATTGTTGTGAGCGGACGATCGAAACAGTACCGTTAGCCGGTGATTGTTTGATCGATCAAGGTCAGATCTCAGTGGCCATTGTGATTATACTGTGCGGATTATAAGTGAGTGTGCTTTTTCCTCTCGGAGGTTTTTGCACACCCTCGAAGCGGCGATACGCCGATCGACGAGGGTTTGGCCTCGGTGGCCCCCGTTGGATTAAAAGTTAAGTACTATTATTATGTTTATTTTTTTTTTCTTCGTTCGAGCGCTCTATTTCTTCCTTCCGAATCATTTATTTCTGCGCGGAGATAACTCCGCGACATGTCGAATTCGAATCCCGTCCCCTCCGTTCTCGATGATCAGATGGAGACTTCTGTTGGCAGCAATAAGTCTCGCATAAAGAGCTATCCCGATGGGCTTGCACTCTCGGCCGGGCATTACTCGGTTTATTTCCGGACCAAGGCTAAAAAAAAAGTTGAATGTTCTAAAAATATCGCGGTATCTGACCTCGCGATACAACACTATAAAAGTATTGATAAAATATGCCCAGATAAGCTCAGGGTTCTGCTCACCAGCTCAAAGCAGGCTAATGAGCTCGTTCAAAATGATCCTTTTACGCGGGAGTACCGCGTTTACGTGCCCGCTCGCGAAGTAGAAATTGAAGGTGTGGTCACTGATCCGAGTTTGACTTGCGAGGACGTTCTTAAGTACGGAGAGGGCTGTTTTAAGGACCCCTCACTTAAGAACGTCAAGATGCTGGACTGCAAGCGATTGCATTCAGTATCGATCGCCGGAGATGGAACAAAGTCTTATCCCCAATCTGACTCTTATCTTGTGACCTTCGCCGGCTCTGCTTTGCCCAACTACATCCTCTTGGACCGGGTTCGTCTGCCTGTTCGTCTTTTTGTACCTCGAGTAATGAACTGTACCAATTGCAAACAATTGGGGCATACAGCTTCTCATTGCTGTAATAAGCCCCGGTGTGCTAACTGTGGGGAGGCTCATGTGGATGGCTCTTGCAGTACGGATGCTGAAAAGTGTCTCTACTGCAAGGAGGGTCCGCATGACCTAATGGCATGTCCCGCGTACAAGCTGTGAGGAGATCGGATGAAGCGTTCCCTGAAGGAACACTCCAAGCGCTCTTTTGCCGAGATGCTTAAGAGTGCCACCCCTCCTAAACAGACAACGAACCCATATGCCTGCTTGTCAACTGACGAGAGCGATTCTGACGACCCTTTGGAAGGTCCATCTTCGGCGGTCCCTCATAGCTGTAGGAAAAGAATGAATAAATCCTCTCATAAGCTACCTAGTAAGGGTTCGAAGGTGTCTTCTGAAGGGCTTCGAAAAAGTTACAGCTAACGGGAATCGGGACAAACCACCGAAGCAAAAAGCTCCTGGTCTCGGTAAACTCAGCTCCGAGATGGAATTCCCACCACTTCCCGGGACAACAAAATCCCCAAACGTCCCTGAAAATCTACCAGAGAACCTAGGTGCTGGACATATCAAGTTCTCTGATGTTGTGGACTGTATTTTGACAACTGATCCTCTTAAAAGCATTTTAATTGCTTTCATGCCAACAATAAAAACATATTTAAAGCAGTTGACTGTAAATTGGTCCCCTTTCTCAGCGATTGTATCCTTTGATGGCTAAATCATCTATCGAGGTCACGGATCTAATCACTGTTTTACAGTGGAATTGCAGAAGTATCATTCAAAAAATAGATTCTTTTAAATTTTTAGTAAATAATCTGAAATGTGACGCATTTGCATTGTGCGAAACTTGGCTAACTTCTGAAATATCCTTAAACTTCCACGATTATAACATCATTCGCCTGGATCGAGATGATCCCTACGGAGGAGTACTTTTGGGGATCAAAAGGTGCTATTCTTTTTATCGAATTAACCGCCCCTCGATATCAGGTATTGAAACTGTCGCATGTCATGTTACAATCAAAAGCAAGGATCTATGCATTGCTTCCATCTATATTCCCCCAAGAGCCTTGGTTGGGCATCGGCGGCTCAGTGATATCATTGAGCTCCTTCCCGCACCGACGTTGCTTTTAGGAGACTTTAACTCACACGGTACGGGATGGGGCTGTCTTCTCGACGACAACAGATCAGCTATTATCCATGATATTTGCGACAACCTCAATATGACAATCTTGAATACGGGAGAAATGATAGGGATACCTGCACCACCAGCATGACCAAGTGCGCTGGATTTATCCCTTTGCTCGACATCGCTACGGTTGGATTGCACATGGGAGGTAATTCCTGATCCCCACGGTAGCGATCATCTACCGATCGTAATATCAATCACCAGCGGCTCAAAACCATCGGAGACAATCAATGTTTCGTATGACCTCACACGAAATATTGATTGGAATAGCTATGCGATCGCGATATCTGAGAAACTTGAAAGAACTTCCTCCGGAGGAAGCGTACACGTTTTTGGCTGGCTTGATTCTCGACACCGCGACTCAAGCTCAGACGAAACGTGTACCCGGCGCGAAAACTAACATCCGTCCTCCCAACCCGTGGTGGGACAAAGAGTGAACAAATTTAAACGCGGAGAGAGCCTCCGCGTATAAAATATTCAGAAAAAAATGGAACACCTGATAATTACTGGAATTACGCGGCGTTAGACGTTAAAATTATGAACTTGATTAGAGCTAAGAAACGCGGTTACTGGCGTCGGTTCGTAGACGGCCTAACGAAAGAAACTATGCGCACTCTTTGGAACACAGCCCGACGGATGCGCAATCATAACACAACGAATGAAAGCGAGGAATATTCCAACCGCTTCATATTCGATTTCGCAAAAAAAAAGTATGCCAAGACTCTGTTTCGGAACAGAAGATCACCCGCGCCGCGACGCCAAATACAAACGAAACACCGTTTTCGATGGTAGAGCTCTCACTTGCGCTCTTGTCATGTAACAATAGAGCCCCAGGGCTAGACAGAATCAAATTCAACTAGTTGAAAAATCTGCCTCACCTCGCCAAAAGGCGCTTGTTGGGTTTATTCAATAAGTTCCTTGAGGGCAATATTGTTCCACATAACTGGAGAAAAGTGAAAGGGATAGCCATTCAAAAACCAGGAAAACCAGTCTCCGATCACAATTCGTATCGGCCGATTGCTATGCTTTCCTGTATCCGGAAAGTTCGAAAAAATGATTCTGTTTCGTCTAGACAATTGGGTCGAGACTAATGGCTTACTTTCAGATACACAATTTGGTTTCCACAGGGGCAAAGGAACGAACGATTGTCTTGCGTTGCTCTCAACCGAAATTCAAATGGCATTTGCTCGTAAAGAACAAATGGCGTCAGTTTTCCTAGACATCAAGGGGGCTTTTGACTCAGTTTCCATAAATATCCTATCTGAGAAGTTGCATCAGCATGGTCTTTCACCAATTTTGAATAACTTTTTGTACAATCTATTGTCCGAGAAATACATGTATTTTGCGCATGGTGATTTGTCGACAATACGATTCAGTTACATGGGTCTTCCTCAGGGCTACAGGCTTCGGCATCTTCAATCAGAACATCACCGCTTCATACAAACTCAGTGGCTTCAGTTTACGTCGCAGAATTAGCTGCTATTCAGTACACCCTCGAGATCATTGAAACCTTACCCAAAGACCATTACTTCATTGTCACGGACAGTCTAAGCTCAATAGAAGCTCTCCGGGCAATGACGCCAGGAAAGTATCCCCCATATATATTGGGGAAAATACGGGAATATTTGAGAACTTTATCTGAACGGTCTTGTTTAATATCGTTAGTCTGGGTACCTTCGCTTTGTTCCATTCCGGGAAATGAAAAGGCAGACTCATTGGCTAAGGTTGGCGAATTACAAGGTGATATTTATGAAAGACCAATCTGCTTCAATGAATTTTTCAGTATTTTTCGTCAGAAAACTCTCGGAAGTTGACAAACTTCATGGACGAATGACGAACTGGGAAGATGGCTACACTCCATTATCCCTAAGGTATCGACGTAACCTTGGTTCAAGGGGATGAACGTGAGTCGTGATTTCATTCGCGCTATTCGCGGTATTCCGCTCAAGTCATGCGGGCAACCCGCCGGGTATTCGTAGCCTAGGGGTGTTTCCCGCGGACCCTCACGGACCGAAGGAAGCGGCCAACGTCATCTGGAAGACTCATGGCATATTCCATCCACCGGCCGGTTCCGAACGCCAGCTGAAGGCTGGATCTGCCAAAGTCGACCACTGCGACCCCGATACAACACTATCCAATTATACTATCCTAGTTTTAAGTTAGTTGTTAATAAAATTAGAAAAAGCCCTTGGCACCTCAGAGCTTAAGCAGTGTGCCTTAAAAATTATAGTATTGAATAAAAAAAACACTGTAGGACTGGTGTTCTAGGGCAAGCGGTGGTGGAGGTTGGGCGATATCGATGGTGGCAGAGGTGATAACGTTATGATGATGTTCACTGCACATCCAGCAGCATTAGAATTCGGATTGTTGATATCATGCACATCTGAAACAATCGCAGCTTTAGAAGTTGGAAGACTAGGGTTTTGTATCGAGCATCAACTCTCGGAATTTTATCTGGTTGAGAAATAGATTGCCAGCTGACACTGCTGGTACGAGGCCGTTTATTGTTGTTCTCGAGAATTAATTCGAAAAGATTGGTCGTTTAGCCGTTAAAAAAACGAGAATCGAGCGTTCAGGCTTAATCACGTCAAGTAGACCGGTGAGTGGTTGGTAAACGACTGGACAATGCGCAATTCAGGCCCCAGTGTGGCTCTTAGCCTCTTGTCCAGTAACTCCTATTCCTACCTCCCCGCGGTGCCAGCTGGGGTACGAGCAACCATAGAAAAGATCGGGTAACCAACCCCGGTGGGACATTGGTCGTATGCTGACAGGGAAGGGGGTTCTCTTTAGAGGATGTCGGAGCGTCTTTACTCAATGTTAGGAGCGCCTTCAAACATCGTCTGTTCTGTTATCCAGCGGCTGAGTATGAAATGCTGCATCCCGTCCAGCTAAATCCAAGGTGGCAACCCCACCAATGGGATCGTCCCAGTGCTAGTTGAGATGTTAAACAGAGCAAGCACGATGATCCTCCGGCGAGACAGGGGGTAAGCCGCCCTTAAAACATCTATTACGAATAATACCGGAGAGAATACGACCCGGAACAATCGGCATAGACCCACGCGACGAAATAAGGACTATGATTGGAAACTTGGAACATGGAACTGCATCGCTAGGTTTCGCAGGCTGCGCCAAGATAATATACGACGAACTAAATCTTCGCAGCTTCGACGTCGTAGCGCTGCAGGAGTTTTGTTGGATGGGACAGAAGGTGTGGAAAAGCGGTCATCGAGCGGCTACCTTCTACTAAAACTGTGGCACAACGAACGAGCTGGGAACTGGCTTTATAGTGCTGGGCAAGATGCGTCAGCGAGTGATTGGGTGGCAGCCGATCAATGCTAGGATGTGTAAGTTGAGAATTAAAGGCCGTTTTTTTCAATTACAGCATCATCAACGTGCACTGCCCACATGAAGGGAGACCCGATGACGAGAAAGAATCGTACTACGTGCAGCTGGAACAATCCTATGACGGATGTCCACGCAGAAACGTAAAAATTATTAAGCGTGACATGAATGCCCAGGTAGGAAGGGAAGCAATGGACCGACCGGTAATCGGGCCGAACAGCCTGCATGCCGCATCGAATAACAACGGCCAACGGTGTGTCAACTTTGCGGCCTCCCGAGGATTGATAGTCAGAAGCACCTTCTTTCCCCGCAAGGATATCCACAAAGCTACCTGGAGATCATCTGACCAACAGACCGAAAACCAAAACCACCACGTTTTGATCGACGGAAAATTTTTCTCGGACATCAACAATGTTCGCACCTACCGCAGTGCGAATATAGATTTGGACCACTACTTGTTAGCTGTATGCATGCGCTCAAAACTCGCAACGGTGGCTACCCAACGTCGAAATCGAACGTCGCGGTTTAACATCGCGCGGCTCCGGGATGCTGGAGTAGCCCAAGATTACGCGCAGCAGTTGGCAGTGGCACTACCAACGGAAGAACAGCTTGGTGCAGCTACTCTTGAAGATGGCTGGAGAGACATCCGCATCGCATCTGCAACACTAGGTACGGCGGCTCCGAACGTAAGGAACGACTGGTTCGACGACGAATGTGAACAGTTAGTGGCCGAGAAGAATGCAGCTTGGGTGAGCAAGCTGCAACACCGGACGAGAGCAAACGAGGAGCGATACAGACAGGCGCGGAACAGACTAAACTCGGTATCCCGTAGAAAAAAGCGCCAACACAAGGAAGTTCTACGAGAAGGTGAACCGTTCGCGCAGAGGCCATGTGCCACAGGCATATATGTGCAAGGATACCAACGGGGATCTTCTCACGAACGACTGTGAGGTGATCGAAAGGTGGCGGCAGTATTTCGACGAGCACCTCAATGGCGATGTGGCGGGATACGAAAGTGGCGGCACGGTAACGAACTTGGGAACGCGTGCGGAGGACGATAGACTGCCGGTCCCAGACCTCCAAGAAGTCGAAGAAGTGGTAAGCCGGTTGACTACCGAGCGAGCTACTAAAACACGGTGGTAATGCACTAGTGAAAGCACTGCACTGGGTCGTTACCAAGATCAGGGAGGACGAGATTTTACCGGAGGAATGGATGGATGGAATCGTGTGGCCCATCTACAAAAAGGGCGATAAGCTGGATTGCTGCAATTACCGCCCGATAACTCTGCTGAACGCCGCCTAAAAGGTACTCTCCCAAATCTTATGCCGTCGACTTTCACCGATTGCAAACGAATTCGTGGGACAATATCAGGAAGGATTTATGGGCGAACGCGCTACCACGGACCAAGTGTTCGCCATCCGCCAGGTGTTGCAAAAGTGCCGCGAATACAATGTGCCCA
Source organism: Malaya genurostris (assembly GCF_030247185.1). Taxonomy (NCBI): domain Eukaryota; kingdom Metazoa; phylum Arthropoda; class Insecta; order Diptera; family Culicidae; genus Malaya; species Malaya genurostris. The sequence continues at coordinate 148,366,845 of NC_080572.1, forward strand.
CACATCACTTATTCATCGATTTCAAATCAGTCTACGACACAATCGATCGAGAACAACTATGAAAAATCATGCACGACTACGGATTCCCGGACAAACTGATAATATTGGTCAAGGCTACGATGGATCGAGTGATGTGCGTTGTTCAAGTATCGGGGATAAACTCGAGTCCCATCGCTTTAGATGGTGTGATAAGAAGAGCGAGGATAGACACGAGTGGCACGATTTTCAGAAAGTCCGTCCAGCTACTTGGTTTCGCTGGTGATATTGATATTATAGCATGCAACTTATAGCACTGGAAGATACGTACATCGGACTCAAATCTGAGGCCAAGTGGATCGGACTAGCCATCAATGTGTCAAAGACAAAGTACGTGAAAGGCAGGGGCTCGAGAGAAGGTAACGTCAGACACCCATTACGAGTTCTGATTGGTGGTGATAAAATCGAAATGGTCGACGAGTTCGTGTACTTGGACTCACTGGTGACTGCCGATAATGACACCAGCAGAGAACAGCGGAGAACAACCCGGTTAAAATGAATCTCGATAATGATCCGACCGGTATAACAAGAAGAGTCGCGAAGCGGGTAAGATTGATCGATCAAATTGAGGACGACCTGCGCACCCTTCGCAGCTACAGAGGCATGCGGCGAACAGCCATGAACCGAGTTGAATGGAGACGCCTCCTGTATACAGCAGAGACCCGCGTGGTCTACGACTGAAAGAGTAAGAGTAAGTAAGACCGGTGAGTGCAGCTGGGTCTGGCACAAGCATTAGCGTACATACGGCAAAGAACTTGCATAGAACTCATTAGGTCGCCAATTACAGAGTTGAGGTGGTGCGCTGGAGGATCAAGTGTAGAATTTCATCGGTTGAGTTGTGAAGACTAAACGATTGTCGACACTGGAAATACAACCAGCAAACTCCTAGGCTGTCTCAAATCGATTTTATGAGCGAGTTGTTCACATTGGCGCACTTAACGTGAATATTTTTCGAGCAGAAACGGAAAACTACTTTGTTGCTACGCGAACTGGAGGAACCAAAACAAACTTCGGCGTCGTATTTGTTTATCGTCAATGTGATGAAAGCAGTAAACTTCAGAATGTAAGTGTTCGTGAGTACTATTGGCTTCGATTTCTGTGGCAGAAAAGATGGCTTATTGAGTTTGCAACCGGTTTACTTTTTTAGAAAATAAGTACTTCACGTGATTAGTGAGACAGATATAGACTATATCACTTACATCAAAACCACTTTAGCTCACTTTCACGACAGATGGCTTTAGAATATATGACGATTTGCACAATTAAATTTCGACTATTCGAAGGGTAAAAGATTAGAATGCAGATCAACTTGGCATACACTGAACCAAAATGAGAAGTTATAGAAAATTTGTATTAAAATAGACTGATGTTTAGCATATTGGGAAATTTTCTTATGTTTCATTATACCAATAAAGTAAAGTAAGTAAAATACACATTACGCGTAGTATAATAATGCCTGTCTACGAACATTCTAGATTACGTATTTATTACGTGGGAAATACATTTCCAACAACTGTAACTCAGGCTTTTGATAAACCTATTTTCTAGTCAAATTTATATTTTTGTATGGAATGAATTTTCTAGTATTTTCAGTGATATCGGATGTTAATTTGATATTATTTTCAAAATCTGAACGAATTTAAGTGCAAAATTGATTTTATGTCAATTACACACGTATTAAAACCCACTGTATATGAAAAATATATTTATTTGAACAATAGTCAACCATCTCCAAATAATCGCACTAATATTCATTTCAATTTCTTCTCTAAATCGCTGCATTCGTAACTATTCACCATCTCTATTCACCACGTTGGTTTTAGTGGATCTGAAGTGGATATGAATCGCGCCGCCTCCGACGCCGATATTTTCAGGAAATGGTGTCACACCGATTCGCCGCCGCCGCTGGTCAAAAAGACACTTTTTCCGCTAATGTTGACAAATTTTGATCGGCGCACAGGTCTAATAAGAAAGTACCATTGGCGCTATAAATAACGTCTTTGGACTACTTTTCTTTTTTTTTGAATAACTATTTATTGGAATATGAGTTTGAATAATTTTTTGAATAATTTTGAATAATTTTGATCAAATAAATAGTAAACTGAAAACCAGACATTTTTGCTATTAAACCTTTGTGTCAAATACTGTTGAATGCTTTTTCTATGCCTAGAAGAGCAATTCCATTGGATAACCCTGAAGATTTATTTGCTTTTATCGAGAAGATTTTTAATAAGAATATTAAAAATTCCATCATTTCCAGGAGCCTTCATGTTCAGTTCCTAATAATGGATTTAATTTCATCAAAATTCGTCTCTTAATTTCATCAAATTTCGTCATTTTCAATAGGACTCTTTTTCACAGGTGAGAAATCAAGTCGGGCAAATTACAGATACGATACGGGAAATGAGACAGCAAGAGGCAGCCAAGATGAAACTTGGGTTAGTAAATCAAAAGCGTACTCGAAGAGAAAGTAAACCAGGAACTACGAGTTATGTAATGATTAGAAATTGGTTTAATGCATATGAGATTGAATTAAGATCTACGGCTAACCCATGTATAAGAAAGAAATTTGCATTCGATACGTGGGCTAGTTCCAACTTAATCAATAGAAAATGTGCTGAGGAAATAGGCTCTGGTAAGATAAACGGACAGGAGCAAATACGGTACACGAGGGTAGTAAACATCCCACGGGTAAGTCTAGCTACAACCGAGGCAGAGTTTACAATACGAGACGTAAATCTTAAAGTAAAATTCGACGTAGTTGAAGAGTTAAGGTTTCGATGAAATTCATTAATAGATATTTTTATTTAAAAGATATTTTATTCAGGCCTATTTGCGTACAAGCTTTACGTGGCCGATTTAGCTGAGTTTTAAGATAATTTTTTTTTGTATTGGATCTCGTTGTCACCCTTTTTCTAGGGGGAGAGGAGCTTCCATTTTCCTCCTGCGAGGATCGAGGGGCAGTTTGATCGTGGTTCGTCTCGTCATCCATTGCCGTGGTATTGTTGTTGATTTCGTTGCTAGTTGGTGTAGATGCGCCTTGTTGTACATTGTTTGCAGTTGCTGGTTGGTTGGATGGTGAGCTGTTAACTGCAGCTGGTGTACTTTGTTCTATGGGGTTACGTTGGATGGTTTCGTTGAAGGGGATACTTCCCTGTTGTTGGTGACTGTCACAGGTGTATTGAGATTGCTCGGGGTTAGTGCGAAGGAAGCACCGTTGTCCTTTGGTGTGTTTGTCTCCTTGTCCGGTAACGTTAATAGATATGTCACAAGTTTAGATAACAAAAAATGGAATAATATACATGCAAGAAGAACCTATAGAGTTCAGCACGAAAGTGAGACCTTGTCCGAGAGGATCATGCGGGAGAGAAGACACACAGAAACGGCAGTATGCGTCAAAAAACATTAAACGAACACTGAAATTAGCTGCCCGAAAGCGCAACTAAATCAGACAACAATTGTAAAATAAATACACTTACAAGTAGAGAGGGTATAAACAAGCATGATATAGAGAAGGACAAACACGAAGTAATTATAGTCAATGCTAAAGTATTGGAGCACAGTTTATCAAAACATAATAAGGAGGAAACAAACCAAAGACGAATAACAATAATAACATTGATGCACTGTCGCAGAACAACAATGATATACACAATAGCGACGATCTTCAGATATACTTCGGTTTGGGGGGGCTAAAATTACTAATGAAGAAGAAAATGATTTTATAGACAGAAAGACAAGATGTTTACTTGATTTAAATACAAATCAGGATCTGAGTCTAACGGAATATAGAAGAAACGGTCAAATAACTGGTCATGACCGAACGGATAAGATTATGGATACTCTGAATGTAAACCACTTAACAAGAGAAAGTTTCAGATATATTGAAAGAATAAGGGCATTCTATAGTGATGTGTTTTAATTGACGGGAGATAGGTTGACAATCACCGACGCAGCCGTGCATGAGATAGAAACCAGGTCGAACATACCCATAAATAAAAGTCAATATCGATATCCTGCGTCAACAAAGAGACATATTAACGAGGTAATTAAAGAGATGCACAGGCAAGGCATCATTAGAACTAGTAAAAGTCCATGGAATGTGCGTTCCGAAAAAGGACGTTGAATTTTAAGGAAAAAGATATATAATAGTAGTCAATTTTAGGGCTCTAAGCCTGGCCAAGAAGCGGTTTGTGTATCCAATTCCGTTGATTGACGAAATTTTGGATAATTTAGGTGGAGGTTAATATTTTTCCATTATGGATTTATAATCGGGCTTTTACCAAGTACCGAATAATACGAGAGATACAGCGAAAACGGCATTTTGACAAAAAAAAGTCATTTTGAATTTACACGAATACCTATGGGCTTGCGTAACAGCCCGTCGACGTCCCAAAGATTGATGAATACGGTACTTTATGAGATAGAAGAGGTCAAAGCAATCGTATATATAGATGGTATAATTGTTTTCGGTGTTACCATCGAAGAACACATAAAAAACACACGCAAAGTTTTAGAGGCTCTGCGCTGACATAATCTAAAAGTTGACCCTGGTAAATACCAAATTTTTAAACAGGAAATAAAATATTTAGGACATGTAAGCAGTACACTCGAATGAAAAATCGATCGACAGACCCATTTCATATGCAAGCAGAGGTCTAGTAAGTACTGAAAGAAAGTACCATACGATTGAAAAAGAGCTTTTAGCCTTTTTATGGGCAGTGAACCGTTTCAAACATTTTATTTATAAGCAGAAATTTATTGTATACACTGATCATAGACCGTTGATCTCGACATGGCATATAAAGGAAACTTCACCTACACTAACGCGTTTACATCTGAACTACAAGGGTTGGAAATGGACATTCGCTATAAACAAGGCAAAAACAATGTTGTGGAAGACTTTTTATCTAGACTGCAGAAGCAGGCAGAGTCATTACACCCTATTTCAGTAGTCACTAGATAACAAAAGCGTCAAAATTAGCAAGCAAAATAAATTTAATTTCGGAACTCTCATGTACTCCCCCTATGGTGACCTCTTATCCATATCCGATTTAGCTCAGATTATACATGGGGAATTTTTTCGAGGCGCTTAAACTTGAACAATAGCGCTTATTGAAACTAGAGGCGATCCTAAAATATTTGCACCCTTATATACATTAGAGCGGTAAAAAACAACGTGTTTTGTCGGCTGCGTCACTTATACCGTTACATCTTCGGAACTAAAAGTGAGAAAATTGAGTGGTGAAAATACACGCGTTTTGTCGGTTAAGTCACTTATAGAATCATATCTCGGGAATCAAAAGTCACAGATTAGAAAAGGTTTACAATAACCGATTGAAAAAGTATACGGATTGAGGAACTGAATTTTAGCACCGAATATTAATGTATACTATAAGACTATGACCTTGGGAAATTGCTAGATCCCTAAGGGGAATCAGTTAAAACCCCGACTCTTGGTATGGGAGTCTTGGAGCGGGCACTCTCGGCCTCTATTATACACCGAGTCCCAAGGTGTTACAGTGCGGGGGAGATTTCGGATGCGTGGAAGTCCTAATCGTGAAATAAAAGAATAAATACCTTATATTCCTAAAATATATTGAATACGATTGAAGCTGGATCTTTCACGATGCTGGCGTCCGAGGGGGCAACGAGGGTATTTTAACGGAGGGCGATGGTAAGAACGGTTTTGCTAGGTTCTGTTTATTTCACGGGTATTGGTCGAATTTCGAGTGATCTTAGGTACTTCCAGAGATTGATGTTGTCAATCTAGAGAAATTCAATCCGGAATTATGCGATGAGACGTCCTGGAATAGAGCACATGCTGTACTTCAGCCACAGGTCGGTACCTGGCAACCTAACCTTTTTGATGTCACGGTGAGGATGCTCGCACATACCTCCAATTCAAGTAAAAATAACGCTGTTAGAACCGGCGACTCTGCAGAAACTTGGAAAAACTGCGAAAACTTTTGGTAGGGCTCTTGTAACCAAGTCCGTGCTCTACGATGGATCAGCTGCAACTTCCTTTTTCTCAACCAACCGGTCCAAGAAATTCACTATCGACCTCTCTCACACTCGCTCAGTTCTTTCGCCACGTTTTTCGTACTCCACTGTTTGAATCGACCGTTGCCTAAACACTAACTGATCACAGATTTTCCTACACAATTCACACATAACTTTTTTTTTGTTATTACGGAACGGTAACATTCTCCCTTCTGGTCGGGCAAAAACAAAAAAAATAATGATTTAAATCACAATTTCATTTTCCTTTTCATCTTTTTATATAAATATAAAAAATAGGTATAGAATTCGCTCAAACTTTAGAAAAATTTTCCGAGGTCCGGAGGGCCGAGTGTCATATACCAATCGATTCAGCTCGACGAACTGAGCAAATATCCGTGTGTCTGTGTCTGTATGTGTGTTGTCAACTAAGAGGTAGAGATCTCAGACGATTTGGATCAAACTAGTAGCAAATGAAAGGTCTCCTCGTCACCCAGAACGCTATTGAATGGTTTTGAGATTGGATGTTTACTTTTTGAGTTATACGAAGCTTTATGTCAAAATTTTTAGTTTTTTTGACAGTATCTGTCTCATTTGACCATGAAAACAGAATAAGTTTCCAGACTTAGATTTCGCACGGTAATACCTAATAGATTGTTGAAATCTGTCCATTTTCAACGGAGATATCAACATTTTTGTGTAAGCATCTTTTTCCCTTATTCCAGCAGTAGGAGTTTTTTGCATTGTATGACAAAGCAATGCATGGGGGCAACGGGAAAGACGATTTTTTATACTGTTACATACAATTGTTTCTAAGTACCAAAAAGACTGTGTACAGCATTCTTTTTTATGGCATCATGCTTTGCACCGAATTTAGCACGGTTCGTTTTTGGCAACATAATCATTCGAATATGACATATTTAAACCACATGATGGCAGCATTTTCCATTTGAAAGCAAATCCATAGTTGTACTGATTTAAACTACTTACAGCAATAAATGTTGTAAGAACATAAACCCATATACTATTCGCATCAGTTCGTCGAGATCAGTAAATGCGTGTGTGACAAATAATTCCACTCAATTTTCTCTTTAATCAGGCTTATCGGGTTTGCAGATTTTGATAGTCGATAACCAAATAAACTTATTTCAGTTGTAGTGGTATTCAGTTTCCGATTCGGAAGATACCCAAAAATTTAATTCGCGCTACGATTTCTCAAAGATGACTATACTGACTTTAAAACAGTTTGAATAAAATGTAAACTATACAGCTCCTGAAGTGGATTTAACTGACTTCGGCTACACCGATTTTCAAATTCCGGTTCCTTATGGTACCATACTAAATTGATGAATTTTATTCGATTCCATCTTCCGATTCTGGAATTACAGGGTGATGACAATACCGAAAAGCTTCAAAGTTGAATTCAAAGCTTTGTTCCTGAATACCGGTTTTGGAAGTACCGTAAATAATGGCAAAAAACTCTAAAGTGAAACTAACTTCGACATATCATGGAATGTTCAATCGATTATTACACTTTTAGATTCAAATTCGATTCGATTTGCAGTTACGAAATTATAAGGTAATGAGTGAATAGAACTTTAAATTTCCGCTTGAAACGACAGTCATTAAATTAATGTCATGAGAACTAAAACACCGAAGAATATTCATGCAATAAAAACATGCGGATGATAAAAAAGGTATCATCTCATTTCTAGGTGGATTAAGTTTTTCTATTACTAATATAAATTTATATCACAAATTATACTAACTAACTAACATCGCCCTTGAAAATTGGTGGCCACCGAAAACAATGAACTACATTAACATGCGACGACAATTGATTGTAAATCAGTACATTCAATATTATTCACATATTATATATTCACATTTATCTGATCAGAATTCTTGACCAGTCCAAGCTGCCGACACAAGAACAAACTGCACTGAGTTGTACAATGGAAACTTAAAGAGGCTGATAGCCTTTCCTTCCACAACACACATTATCTTTCCCTTTAACCCACGGCAAAGGGGTATCGCACCAATACGCCACGAAATCCATGACGAGTTCTATCTGCGAATATCTTAGTTCGCCTGACATTGAATTACTATATCCAAAATCATCGTGTGCACTGTCGGTTATGATCGGTCCCCTAAAGACCCACTTCTTCCCCTTTAGCAACCCGAAACGGAGTGTAGCCCGTGGAGGAATGAAGTGTGGAATTGATCACCACCTCAATTTCAGAAAGTCGCGAATCCCATTCCTGTTGGTTTTCCCTGGCATACGATCGTATCCCCGTACTAATGACACGGTGAACGCGTTCTACTGGGTTGGCTTTTGAATGGTAACGGGACGTAAACCAATGCTTTACTTCAAACCGATCCAAAAAGTTTTTAAATTCTTTGGAATTGAAAGTACTGGCATTATCAGATAACAGGATGCCTAGTACTGAATTGCGATAAAACCATCGATCGGTTAGTTTGGTACATAGAGTTTTCGCCGAGATCTGAGAAAACGCCTGCAGTTGTACCCATTTACTGAACAAATCCATTGTGACTAATATATAAGGTTTACCGGATTTCTAAATAGGCTGGGGTCCAATGTAGTCCAGAGCAACGATTTGCTATGGTCTTGATGCCCCCCGCATATCTCCCATAGGAGGTCTTAAAGTCTTGGCATTACATTCCTTTTGTGAAATTTGGCTTTTCTGTTTCAACAGACTTCGCAGCCGATTCTTAGTGTACAGAATCATTGCATGGCTAGTACTATGGATCCTACGGCACTAAGAATCCTTCAAGGTCGGGGCTCGAACATATGACAACTGGCTTGTAAGACCAGCGTCCTATGCATTGAACCGCCAACCCGGGACAGTCCTCTAGGAGGTACTGTGGACATATTGGGTGCTTTGTTTTATTTACAGTAGTAACATTTCCGTATATAATTCCGAACATCTCTCACCAAGTTAAGCCAATAGTACTGTTGTCTAATCCGCCAATTTAGCCAATAGTACTGTTGTCTAAATCGCCTTGTCAGTTCCAATATGCATAAAACTATTGTGATTTGTTTTTAAAAAATCTTGTCGACATTCCACAGCGGGAACTCTTTTCCAATCGTATCTGTGATCCGCTATCCTCTATACGGAAATCCGGATAATCCTCCGGTGATTCCAAGATGGATTTCTGCAATTTTTAGTACCACATCGATTCCGAGCAAACCCGAAACGACCATGATACTGCGCGATAGTGCATCTGGCACGACGTTTTCTTTACCCCGGCGATGTGTTATATACATGTCATACTGTTGTTAGGATAAATTTCACCGGCTGAGTCTAGAAGACGTTTCCCATTTCGATTTCATTATAAACGTTAAAGCAGATGAACCTGTCACTAGAACAAAATGACTACCCTCCACGTGTTCTATTAAGGGGAAGTGCCGCAAGGCCTTCTTTCTCGGTGGCGTGATAAGTTCGTTCTGGTGTAGTTAATTTTCGTGAATAATATTCAACCACCCGATCCACACCATCAATCTGCTGAGTAAATACGCCTGCAATCGCGTAATCACTCGCATCTGAGTGTATAGTGAACTCGTTATCGAAGTCCGGACTGGACAAGATCGGAGCCGTGATTAGTTTTTCTTTAACTGTCTGGAATGCTTCCTCCACTTCATGTGTCCATTACAGGAATTTTGACTTCGTTTTAAGAAGTTCCGGAAGGGCAGCGGTCAGTCTACTATAATCTGCGATAAAGTTTTATTATGGAGGTGGGGCGCTTATGTTCCACAATAGGTTCAATTTTCTCGGGATTGATTCGTAACCCTTTCGAGGATAAAATGTATACTAAGAACGGGATCTCACTTCGACATAAATAAGATTTATCTAGGTTGGCTTCGATAAGTTGGCTTCACGAAGACGTCTAGCAACCTCGTTTAATAACCGTTCGTTTTCTTCGAATGTTTCCGTCATTATAACTATATCATCTAAGTAGACGAAAACATTCGGTTCCAGTACCCTTATCCTAGTACTCGTTTCATTAAGCGAGCCAAAGTGTCCGGACTATTAACTAAACCGAAGGGTAACCGGGTGAACTGGAACATCTCCTTCCCTTGAACGCTGAACGAACGGTACGTGCGCGACGTCTTGGATAGTGGAATTTTCAAAAATCTGTTTTAATCCACCTAGTGGTGTAATGATACCTTTCTCATGTATATAATATTGTGGTATTATATTCAAAATTTTTCTCTTTGATTCTTGAAAGAAACCAAGAGATTGTTTAAGGCCATCGTCCAAGTACCATGCGCGCGGGTGGTTTTAGGAAATTTTCGATGGAAATTTCGAAAAATTTGACAAAACCAAAAACATACAGACCTTTGAAATACTTTTATCTATCTACAGGGTGAAAATGACTGGAAAATTCGGAGGATTTTACGAGTCTTATCAAAAATAGCGCTGAAAAAATGAGCTTTTTTTGTAATTTTTCACAATTATTTGAAAAAATAATTTGATGGAATGAAATTTTTTTTTCAAAAAAAACCTCATGCTGGCAACAAGGATCACATTCGGACGCATTTTTGGAAAACCTTTTCACGCTTTTCATGAAAAATCAACGAATTTCATATAACCGATTTCGTGGAAATTTTTGAAATTCGTGGATTTTCTATGAAAAGCGTGAAAAGGTTTTCCAAAAATGTGTCCGAATGTAATCTGTGTATCCATAATAAAGTTTATTTGAAAAAAAAAAGTTTATGTCATCGCTTTATTTTTCCAGATAATTGTAAAAGATCACAAAAACGCTCATTTTTCAGAGTTATTTTTGATAAGACTCGGAAAACCCTCCGAATTTTCCAGCCATTTTCACCCTGTAGATAGATAAATGTATTTCAAAGGTCTGTATGTTTTTGGTTTTGGCAAATTTTTCGAAATTTCCATCGAAAATTTCCTAAAACCACCCGCGCGCATGGTACTTGGACGATGGCCTTAAGGATAACATACAGAATAAAACAGTGCTTTGATTGCGTAAGTCATCCTTAAGAAAATGAAATGGGATCACTATTATATGCACTTCCGGCACAGGAACCCGAGAACCGGCATAATCAAAGTCGCTTCGTACGGCCACCAACTAACATAACACACAAACTCTTCTCGAAAAGTGAGTAAGATCTATTTTGGTATATATGACCACTATTTCCGGTACTTCCGGAACCGGATACTAGGAACAGGGATAGCCGGAATTGGTTTGTTTAGTTGCCTACTGATAATGACTATCGATTTGTGTAGTTTTGAGACCAGTTAGAAATTTTTTTACGTTTTTTGTTTCGCCGGTTTAAGTGACGGTGTACAGTATTGAACACACTTTACCCTATAATTCCGGAACCGGAAGTTGGATCCGGATGCAATTCAGGAATTCCGTATGGGACCAACAGAACTTTTACTTGAATCTAAGTTTGTGGAAATCGATCACACCATTGCTAAGAAAAGTGAGTGAGATCTATTTTGGTATATATGACCACTATTTCCGATATTTCCGGAATCGGATACCGGGAACCAGGATAACCGGAATCGGTTTGTTTAGTTGCCTACTGATAATGACTATCGATTTGTGTAGTTTTGAGACCAGTTTAAAATATATTTTACGTGTTTTGTTTCGCCGGTTTAAGTGACGGTGTACAATATTGAACACACTTTACCCTACAATTCCGGAACCGGAAGTTGGATCCGGATGTAATTCAGGAATTTCGTATAAGACCGGAAGACCTTTCATTTGAATCTAAGTTTGTGTAAATCGGTCGAACCATCGCTGAGAAAAGTGAGTGAGATCTATATTGGTATATATGACCATTATTTCCGGTACTTCCAGAACCGGATACCGGGAACCAGGATAACCAGAATCGGTTTGTTTAGTTGCCTACTGATAATGATTATCGATTTGTGTAGTTTTGAGACCAGTTTAAAAAATTTTTTACGTGTTTTGTTTCGCCGGTTTAAGTGACTGTGTACAATATTGAACACACTTTACCCTATAATTCCGGAACCGGAAGTTGGATCCGGATGAAATTGAGGAATTCCGTATGTGACCAAAAGACCTTTCATTTGAATCTAGGTTTGTGGAAATCGGTCAAACCATCGCTGAGAAAAGTGAGTGAGATCTATTTTGGTATATATGACCACTATTTCCGGTACTTCTGGAACCGGATACCGGGAACCAGGATAACCGGAATCGGTTTGTTTTGTTGCCTACTGATAATGACTATCGATTTGTGTAGTTTTGAGACCAGTTTAAAATTTTTTTTACGTGTTTTGTTTCGCCGGTTTAAGTGACGGTGTACAATATTAAACACACTTTACCCTATAATTCCGGAACCGGAAGTCGGATCCAGATGAAATTTAGGACTTCCGTATGAGACCACGAGACCTTTCATTTGAATCTAAGTTTGTGGAAATCGGTCAAACCATCGCTGAGAAAAGTGAGTGAGATCTATTTTGGTATATGACCACTATTTCCGGTACTTCCGGAACCGGATACCGGGAGCCAGGATAACCGGAATCGGTTTTTTTAGTTGCCTACTGATAATGACTATCGATTTGTGTAGTTTTGAGACCAGTTTAAGTAATTTTTTACGTTTTTTGTTTTGCCGGTTTAAAAGACTGTGTACAATATTGAACACACTTTACCCTATAATTCCGGAACCGGAAGTTGAATCTAGATAACATTCAGGAATTCCGTATGGAACCGAAAGACCTTTCATTTGAATCTAAGTTTGTGGAAATCGGTCAAACCATCGCTGAGAAAAGTGAGTGAGATCTATTTTGGTATATATGACCACTATTTCCGGTACTTCCGGAACCGGATACCGGGAAACAGGATAACCGGAATCGATTTGTTTAGTTGCCTACTGATAATAACTATCGATTTGCGTAGTTTTGAGACCAGTTTGAAAAATTTTTTACGTGTTTTGTTTCGCCGGTTTAAGTGACGGTGTACAATATTGAACACACTTTACCCTATAATTCCGGAACCGGATGTCGGATTCGGATGAAATTCAGGAATTCCGTATGGGACCACGAGACCTATCATTGAATCTATGTTTGTCAAAATCGGTTCACCAATCTCCGAGAAAACCTAGTGAGATTATTTGACACATACACACACACATACACACACACACACACACACACACACACACACACACACACACACACACACACACACACAGACATTGCTCAGCTCGATGAACTGAGTCGAATGGTATATGACACTTATCCCTCCGGGCCAATTTTCACTAGTCGGTTTTTCAAGTGATTGCATAACCTTTCTTTATGAGAAAGGCAAAAAGCCTCCGACAAATCTATCGTCGGCAAATATTTTGCACGTTAGAGTCGTCAAAGAATTCGACCCGGATGGGGAAGGATATAAGCATCTCGCACGGTTCTCTCGTTGAGTTTGCGCGCATCTAAACAAAGGCAAATGGCTCCTGAGGATTTTCGGATAGGAATAATGTTCAAAGACCAGTAAGAATCCCACTGCTCCGAAGTCGATCGAGTTCGAGGAACAGTCCTTGTTGTATTTTAGGCGATATACGATGCGGGTTCTGTCGGATCTTATTGACGTAAAATTCTCTTGTATGACGATTTTATGTTCACACATTTGAGTTGTATCAAGTCTCTCTGCCCGATCAATTTTGAAGATCAAGATAGTATGTTGCTCTTCGGATAGGAACGATTCTTCCCTAGGATTTGAAAAGTCTAATGTCAGAGCAGACTCGCCAATCGCAGCAATTGAGGGGAATATTCCGAATGCCCTCCAAAAGTCCATTCCGCAAATACATTCCTTGGTTAGATTAGGTACAACCAAAGTAGGGATGACTCTGGGTTTTCCCCGGAAAGTATACGGAATCAAGACTTCGCCAATAACTTCTATCGGAGAGCCATCAGCAGTACGCAACTCTATCCTATATGCAATATTGCGGGTTGTTACTCGATGTAGCTCGACGTAGCTCGTGAGTTGATAAATGAAAGGTTACTCCCGCAGTCTAGCAACGCGTTTATTCTTACATCAAACATTTTGATCTCCATGTGTGGCTGATTATCCACAAATTTAGGTAGAGAAATTTTATGGACGTGAGTTAATGGTCGGGGTGACTCGTCATCGTCTGACCTAAATTTGTTTGGTTGCCAGATCTCGGACCACCACCAGAAGTCGTCTGCTGAATATTGCGCAGTAGAAAGTACCGGCGACTTTAGGCCTTTCTGATCGAGTTTTTTAAACAAATTGGACAATTTTCATACGTATACTCTTTAAAAGCACATACACCACAAAATACTCTGCGTGAAATTGGACAATCTTTGAGTTTGTGTCCTTCTCCACAGTTGAAACACGTCCCATTACTTGGAGGAAGATAATTTGCAATTAGTTTAAGAAAAAAACTTGGCTTGCTAGAGTTAGAATCAGTTGACGGTTTATTCTCGGGGCGGATTGTAGATTGGCGCTCCTCCCCTTTAGAGTAATTTCCGTCTCTCTTGTAATCTTTAGAACCCGTCATGCTTTGAATCCCTTGCCGAGTTTTGCTAAAAAAGGTTCTGACGTTAGCGGTGGGCTCTTTATTCGTGTAAATTGCACACTTTCCCTCTTACTGGTACCGAAAACCTTCACGAAAGGCGAATAGTCGATGGCATCTAAATCCTTACCGATAGCTAACAATTCTCTAAGAGTTCTCACGTTACGCCCAATGAACGCTCTTTTCCCATCATAACGCATATTCATTTTCAACACCTTCAGTTTTGCCACGTCCGCTAAATCGTGCCTCATTGCAATGAAAAGCTTTTCCTTTTGGAGATAATATTGTTGAAATGATGCCCCCTTTTGTTATCGGGTTTGGTAAATTTTTGTCCGAAGTACTGAATCGAGATCCGGATGTCTAAACTCTTTCTTCAGTTCCTGTGCCCACCCCAACAACGAGCTTCGGTTTCGTTGTGCTGTGTACCACGACAACGCTGCTCCGTTAAATAAATGGACCGCAGAATAAAAAAAATCGTACTCATTCACATGTTCTAAAATTAACAGCTGCTGAATGAGATATATAAATTCATTCAAGCCCAGGCCCTGATCATTTCCTGAATATTATTTTTTAATCACACTTTTAAAACCATACGACAGAGATCTTGATGCAATACTTGACAAGCTCTCAAATCTCGTTCGGGGTCATGATTATAGTGGACCAGTAACTCTTGCTCTTCCCACTCATTTTTCAGGATACCGTTCAACCTACGTTGGCGTTCACATTGAGATCCGTCATCGCGAATGCACACGTTGCGTAGTGCCAACTCGTAATCTAATTCCTCTGCAGAGAGATGATCAACCCGCAAGTTATGATACAATGTTTCAAAATCTGGACTCGATATGAACTGGCGTGAAGGCATGATTGGTGTGATATTAAATAAAAGTTATACATAAATGTGTAGTAGTCAGATAAGATTTTCATTCAGACGCAAATTTACCCTATTTCAAACATCGATTTCCCTCAGAGCAGTTCATGGATGCATATTCTGGCTTTCTACTAATAAAGTTTGACCATCGCCAACAGGGCGCTGGGAAACATAATGCTTTACACAAGACATTATAACGTCGTAATGTTACGATTAAGCGGACGTGGAAAAACTGGAGGAGTTGAAAATGAATATGCGTTATGTTGAGAAAATATTCGTTCATTGGGCGTAACGTGAGAACTCTTAGAGAATTGTTAGCTATCGGTAAGGATTTAGATGCCATCGACTATTCACCTTTCGTGAAGGTTTTCGGTACCCGTAAGAAGGAAAGTGTGTAATTTACACGAATAAAGAGCCCACCGCTAACGTCAGAACCTTTTTAGCAAACGGAGACGAAAATTGCTCTAAAGGGGAGGAGCGCCAATCAACAATCCGCCCCGTGTTTCAACTGTGGAGAAGGACACGAACTCAAAGATTGTCCAATTCCACGCAGAGTATTTTGTGGTGTATGCGTTTTTAAAGAGTATACGTCTGAAAATTGTCCATTTTGTTTAAAAAACTCGATCAGGAAGGCCTAAAGTCGCCGGTGCTTCCTACTGCGCAAAATTCAGGAGACGACTTGTGGTGCTGGTCTGAGATCTGGCAATCATAAAAATCTAGGCCAGACGATGACGAATCAGCCCGACCATCGACTCAAGTCCTTAAAATTACTCTCCCTAATTTTGTTGATGATCGGCCACACATGGAGATCAAAATATTTGATATAGGAATAAGCGCGTTGCTAGACTGCGGGAGTAACCTTTCATTTATCAACTCTAAAGTTCACAAGCTCTATATCGAGCAACAACCCGAAATATTGCAGATCCGATAGAGTTGCGTACTTCTGATGGCTCTCCGATAGAAGTTATTGGCGAAGTCTTGATTCCGTATACTTTCCGGGGAAAACCCAGAGTCCTCCCTACTTTGGTTGTACCTAATCTAGTAGAGTCAATCCGGAACTATGCGATGAGACGTCCTGTGATAGAGGACGTGCTGTACCTGGTACCGGTCGGTACCTGGCAACCTGACCTTTTTTATTTATTTATTTGTCGTCAATCAAAAGTAGACCATAAGGATAATTAAAATAATCGTCTTAAATTAGCCAACTATTTTAAATAGATCACTAAATAATCATAATTTAGTATGAGTTGAATAATAATAAATTAGCTTACCGAATAGAACTGAAATATTGTTTTAGTTTGTTTTTTGACATAGTGAAACCTACAGCTTCTGAATGCTTGTTGTATACAGCCATGAATTGATTTATTGGCCCATTTTTTGCATAGTTTGTTCGCTGGTGGTTTGATGTTACGGTGAGGATGTTCGCACATGCCCCCAATTCAGGTAAAAATAACGCTGTTCGGACCGGCGGCTCCACCGTCGACTCTGCAGAAACTTGGATTGGAAAAACTGCGAAAACTTTTGGTAGCACTCTTGTAACCAAGTCCGTGCTCTACGATGGATCAGATTCAACTCCCTCTGCAATACCTTTTTCTCAACCAACCGGTCCAAAAAGTCCACTCTCGACCTCCCTCACACTCGTTCAGTTCTTCCGCCACATTTCAGTTCATTGGAGGGCCTTCCAATTACCACCCACCATCGTGACTCCAACGCAGCCTAATTTTTCGAACTCAACTGTTTGAATCGACCGTTGGGTAAACACTAACTGATCACAGATTTTCCTACACAATCCACACATAACTTTTTTTTGTTACTACGAAACAGGTAACAATACCAAGTAATATATGAAGATAAATATATTGTGTTAAGAGTTTCCTATGAAAGCTAAATAAAAACTACAAGGATCGGTCCCATGGGGTTGTTCGAGCCATTGATGTGGAACAAGGAAACCAAAATTTCTAATGATCTACAATCAAACAGTTCAATCACTCGTCATACTTTTGAATCCGCAATTGCACGAGAGTCGGCTTAGATTGATTTTGATTACACTGAGCTAAATTTTCTTTTTCACATTATATGATATTCTAATGATTTTGCACTATTAGCATTTCCAATAATAGTTACAAGATGTGTTCAACATCATGTCAAATATATGAGATAATCTTATGAAACGTAAAACTCTTCTTAACGTTATTTTTACAGGATTTCCATATAACGAATGAAATTTTCAGTCTGAGTCAAATTTATTGGCGCGTCTTATAACCATTACTAGATATCCGCACAACATACATTGGAACAATTTATGAAGCGCATATTGTATTCATTGTTTTATTTTATTTAGATAGGTTCATATATACCATATGACTGGTTTTATAAAATTTATATATGTATATATATATATATATATATATATATATATATATATATATATATATATATATATATATATATATATATATATATATATATATATATATATATATATATATTATATATATATATATATATATATATATATATATATATATATATATATATATATATATATATATATATATATATATATATATAACTTTCAATGGTAGTAGATAATCGCCAACTACTACTTTTCTTTGAGGATTCAAGCTTTACTAGTATTCCGTTCGGTAAGGGAGCACCTCATGATATTTGCGAAAGAGAAGTGAGATCCCGAGACTGAAAATAAAAATGAATCTTACTAAACAGATAGAGTAATGGAATGTACCCGATATATATTTCATGGTCCGTTAACGCATATCCTTGAACGAAGTTGGATGAGCTGTCTTGTCAGCAATTTAAAATTACATTGAGATGCGGAACTTCCTGAAAAAGATGGTCTGGAGCAGTTGATGAATATCGGGGACACAACTATTTCTTCAGCTTCAAGCAGTACGATTCACGACTTCCATCGGATTTCCATATAAATTATATGGGATATTTTTATAACTTGCATTATGATAACGTCCATATAGATTTGACGTACACATTAAATAAAGATTATAAGTTTCCATATAATTTCTATGAAGTATATTCTGCATATGATTCATATGACAAATCTAATGAATATAAATAAGATTTTCATTTCAGTGTAGGAACCAAAACCGAACATTGTTTGATTTATAGCCGACGAAATTACACCAATATCCCAAATGTATGCAATTATATCTTCGACCATACTTGCAATACGATTTTGATATTAAAACTTTTTTTTCGCCAAGCTTGTTTTCAAGTTTTGTATGCAAGCAGTTATTTTTATAGCGTTAAGTTTCTCTACCATTCTGCGATTGCGGTTGAAGCGATAAACTTTTTCTCATTATCAATCGAGTTCACCTTATATAAATTAGAAATTAATCTTAAGCACTTAAAATTTACCGTGGGGTAGTTGTCAAGTGAAACGACATAACATGTGCAGCGCCCTTAGCAAATTTTCCTTCGAATTTGCTAATATTGTAGAAAAAGTAGGAAATTGTGAAGGAAACTCTCATATCAGCGTAGCTGCAACCTTCAAGTATAAAATTTGTTATTGAAGCGTGCACATTTTCGAGCATTAGTCATCGCAACGATGTTTAAGAAACTTTGTTATAAAACCATAGACAGTTCCGAGCATTAGTCAGGGCAGCAATGTTGTAAAAACAAAGCTATTATTTTCATGGACACTAGTCACTGCCTCTGGCCTAGCGACAGTGGTCTCGACTTTCGGTAGAACTTCGGGAGAAAGTCGGATGAACTTTCTACTTGAAATCACAAGCTCGGCTTGTACTAAAATCTTTCGAAAGTAAATGTTAGGAGCTTAAAAACCCCTAGTTGGGAAGAGTTAGCAGCCGGTTCAATTTTAACGAGTGCGCGGAAAATATCCGTTAGTCTCGGGCGTCGGCCCGTAGACAAGTTAGTAGCTAGTTCAGTTCAGTTCGGAGTATAATACAGTAGCTATAGGAACATGTGTGCATTGTGAGACTTGAGTATCAAGTGGCATCAAAATCCAGTAAGAAATATTGTTTATAATGGGATATAATAGATTTCGGAAGGCACCTAAAGAATTGAGTGAAAGATTGCTGTAATGAGTGAAGATTTAATAGTTTCATGTGCAGGTTTGATATTCACATGCAAAAGAAAAATAGTTAGACACAACCATTGTTAGTGTTAGGGTAGTGTTGATAATATATGACAACAAAAGTACGTGTTGAAGAATAACTTCTTTTATTAATGTAAACAAGTAAATGTGGAGACATATATCCGACGAGTTCACCATGAAGTGTTGTGAATAGTTGAAACTCAAAAAAAGGTGAATTTCGTGATATTAATCTCAAATACGTGGATGAATCAATACAATGACATAAAAGAGAAACCGAATTGGAGAGTGTTACTCCGTATAGAACTGAAAGAAACATCCTCTTCGTTATTCTTCTCCCGCCTCCGCTCGGCCGGGAGCTTGCAAGTGGTGACAGCGATACGTGCTATAGCAGCAAGGACACGCCAGGACTACGAGCGAGGATTTCGGAATTGAGGATGTTGGGCGAAGTTGTATTAGTATGGTGAGTCTCCATTATATTACTTTTTTTTTTTTGTTGGTTTGATTACGTAATGTTACCACTTAGTGTGAGCGCTAAATCATTGAAAAATAAGATGGCATTAGCGCGAAAATTTTTCTGATTTGTTTAACTCGCGCTCACAAGGACCAGTATTATTTTTCTAACTCCATTACCAACAATCCATCAACTGGTAAACGATATCAGAACTTTTTCTCATGCCTACAGCGGGTTTCTAGAACAGTTATATACATTCCGTTGTTAAATCATTTGGCAAGCAATAAATTTGTTCAAGTTTCCTTGAAAACTGCGGACATATAGATTACGCTCACAGTTGATTTGTTTACGTTTTGACCACGGTCAATACGAGCGCATGTGTTGAAGAAAAAAAAACAACATCGCGATAATACTTACAAAAGTGGCCACACTAGCATTAAGGCCTAAGAAGTTTTTTTTTTTGCCTTCGTTGAAAAAACACGAAAATCAGAACCAGCTGAACAGTTAGCACTGGTGTAATGATTATAAGGTCAAGGTGACCAACCGAACCTCACGCGTATGAGCGAAGGAATCGGTAATTTGAATCATCATTTTGCGAATAAGCAAAAGTAGCCGTACTTCGACTGACATAATAAAGCAAGTCAGCAAGCTAAGCACCAGGAGTGCATGCCACGAGGAATATATATATTTAAAACGGTGGTGAACCAACCCGTATGGGCGGAGCATATAGCAAAATGCGTTGCTAGGTAACACACCAAAAACAATCGCGGCCATATTTGCGGGTAAAAGTCTGGGAACCGAAATAAAAACAGAGTACGGTAGCGGTATATGACAAAAATAATAATAATAAACCAACAGTGACTTTGAGTCGCGTACGGTAAACTATAATGTTAAACCACGAGTATGGTACGATGCGATGTTGAAG
Organism: Malaya genurostris; assembly: GCF_030247185.1. Taxonomy (NCBI): domain Eukaryota; kingdom Metazoa; phylum Arthropoda; class Insecta; order Diptera; family Culicidae; genus Malaya; species Malaya genurostris. The sequence continues at coordinate 148,387,763 of NC_080572.1, forward strand.
CCTATGCCGTCGACCCTTATAACAGAATTAACAAAGACAGTTTATTTTTGCGCACACGGCGGGCATGACAAATTTGAGAGCACCGAGTTGGGCTGGCTCAATAATAAACAAAAATGCCAATGCGAACGAAATTTGACCACGTAGGGCTCGTAGCAGTTGAAGCTTTGTACGATACAATGACCAGTAATGTGAGACTAAGTCAAGTTTGTTTACGTGAATGAATGTCGACCATAACCACGGTCAAGAATCAAGATTGTAATTATTTACAGCAAAAATGAATATCGTCCAGGGGGATTCATTTCAGCATTTTCTAAACATACGGCAAGCCAAATAATAATTTGGAGGCTTGACAGAGATATCATAGTACGAGAATCAAATTCAAACAAGCATGGAATTTCAATTCCCTAAAGCGGAAGCACTGCAGTGCATTCCAGAGTTCGATGGAACTACCGAACAGTTAGATGCGTTCATCTATCATATTGAACATTTCGAAAAACAATTCCCAGAAGAAACATCTAGAGACGATCTGATCTACGTAATATTATTGAAGTTGAAAAAAGAAGCAGCAGCTAGATTACTGCACATAAAAGCCGAAAATTGGCCTAAAATCAAAGAAAATCTTATACGTGAATTTGGGGAAATCGAAAGAATCGAAGACGTTGTTTTAAAAATAGAAACTTTGCGGCAAGAACCCAATGAACCATTCAAAAATTACAAAAAGCGCATAATAAAAATTAAAGAGCAGTTGGACAATTACAATGAAGGGTGCTTTGCTCGGGAATCGCCAATGGAAGTCAGTCTAAGACTACATTGCTTAGTAGGCTTATACAACGACGAATTGAAACGAATGGCACAAGGCCACAAAAAAAAGACATTGTATGAGTTACTGGAGTATTTAGAAGAAATTGATATAGAACGAAAACATATCGAAGTACTTGAACACAGACTTCAAGCAACAGAGTTGGGCTATAGAGTTCTTATGAGGAATCAAAAGTTTAGAACTCACGAAGGGTACCAATATGAAAATAATGAGTATCAGCAAATAATACGATTTAACAAATCGGTATGATAATAGAAAACCACCTAATAGATACAATGGTAATATTCGAAAGAAGAATAATGCACTTAATAGAAAACACTACGAAAATAATGAAGCACAGTTATGGGTAAATTGCATGACTTACGATAATAGAAAAATATTTCGAAGATATGATCATAATATCAGGACCAGAAATATGCCTGATCGAATGAGATATGGAGCATCAAGAACTCCGAATGTAAATTTAGCCAAGCAAACATGTAAAATGCAAAATTGGGATCGATACGGGGAAAACGAAAATGACGATAACGGAAAACCAAAGAAGAGTGATGTGTACAAAAAACGTAAAGAAGGGATATGGGTCAAATTACATAAGACGAAAGACAACGAATTTATGATGTTGTTGAGATCGGCAAACGAACCAAATAACGAGATGCAGTTGCTGGTAGACACTGGAGCATCTGGCAACTTGATAAGTAGACGAAATGCAGAGTACATGGGAGCATATACAATTAATGAAAACGAAATCATAGAATATTCCGGGGTAACAGGTACTGTTAGAAAAACATTAGGTACCGTAGAACTAAACTTCATCATCGCGGGAAGACTTTTCCAAACGAAGTTTGACGTAGTGGAGAATTTGACTCAAGGGGGTATTTTGGGAATGACATTTATGAATAAGTATGTGACTAGCATACACAAAGACCAAGGTTGGATATGCTTACGGAAAATACCTCTAACCTTTGAACCAAAAACAGAATCATATGAAGCTCATCAGAAACAGGAGAAGAGAGTCGCAAAATACGAGGCAGATAACAGGGTAAAAATACAGGAAAAATACCAAACGTATGATCAAACCAAGCTTAGTCCACAGGGTACGCAGTGTACAGAAACGACAAAAAATTATACGGGACAATGGCAAGAAGGTATGCCGCCTCACGAAATGTTAAAAATAGATTGTGCTAAAAACAATCAGTTATTTGTAAAAGTTGCTGCTGCAAATAGAACTAACGAAAAAATTAAGTATTTGCTCGATACTGGAGCATTTTATAACGTAATGAGATGGGATACTGTCGCGAAAATAGGATCAGAGAAAATAAACTATAAAGATAATTTATACATTGAAGGCTTTGATGGAACTCAATCACAGACTATTGGGTCAGTAAAAGTCACGTTGGTGATTGGAAAAACTCATTACAGAGTTAGATTTTATATAGTAAAAGATTTGTGTGTTCCTGGAATCATTGGAGCAGAGTTTTTAAAGATATACACAATTTATGTCACTCGGAATTTCGAGTACATATGCCTAAGTGTACCAAACGAGCACAATAATGTAGCAAATATACCAGTAACAGGAAAAGAAAAGGTACATGCAACTGAGCATTATGGGATGCGTCCTGCAGATAATAATGGGTGCAACATTGAATTAGCCACCCGCATAAATAATGAAAGAAATAATGAAGTAAATGATAATAATGAGACGCCAAAGATGTCTTCAAACAGTGCAACTAAAGCAAAGAATAATTTTGAAATAAAAAAATCTCCAAGTAGAAATAGGACAACCGAAAAACATACTGAAACTAATGCAAAGAGTGGCAAAAATGAAGTAATTATCGTAAATGCTGAAGTCTTAGAGGGAAGTTTATCAAAGCATAATAAATATGAAGTGAATAAAAAGCACGTGAATAAAAATGATAACAATAATGCATCGTATCAGAGCAATTATGAGTTATACAAAAACGACGATCGTTCAGATAGTATGCTCCCCGGTTGTGGGATTAATATTACTCATGAAGAAGAAAAAGATTTATAGGTGGAGAATGTGACGAGGAAGACAAATGTTTCCTTGATTTAGATTCAAATCAAGATGTAATTCTTACGGAAAATAAAAGATACGGTCAAATAACTGGTCGAGACCGAACGGAAAAAGTATTAGAATCACTAAATATGAATCATCTAAAAAGAGAAAATTTTAGGGATATAGAGAAGATTATGGCATCATATAGCGATGTGTTCTATCTGAAGGGGGATAAATTAACTATCACTGATGCGGCAGTGCACGAAATTGAGACCACCTCAAACGTGCCTATCAACAAACGGCAATACAGATTTCCAGAAGCTACAAAGAAGCACATTAATGAAGAAATTGAAGAAATGCGTAGACAAGGTATCATAAGGCCTAGCAAAAGTCCGTGGAATGCACCAGTCCTATGTGTTCCCAAGAAGGACGATGAATTTGGTAACAAGAAATACAGAATCGTGGTTGACTTCAGGGCTTTAAATTTAGTTACGAAGCCATTTGTATACCCAATTCCACTAATTGACGAGATTCTAGATAATCTTGGAAACAGTAAATATTTTTCTACCTTGGATTTAAAATCAGGGTTTTACCAAGTACCAATTAACTCAAAAGATGCAGCCAAGACTGCGGTTTCAACTCCAAAAGGCCACTTTGAATTTACAAGAATGCCTATGGGCCTGCGTAACAGCCCATCGACGTTCCAAAGATTAATGAATACGGTACTTTATGAGATAGAAGGGGTTAAAGCAATCGTCTATCTGGATGACATAATTGTTTTCGGTGTTACTATCGAAGAACACAATGAAAACTTACGCAAAGTTTTAGAGGCTCTCCGTCGACATAATCTAACAGTCGAGCCAGGTAAATGCCAAATTTTGAAAAATGAAATAAAGTATTTAGGACATGTAATTGACCAAGAAGGAATTCGCCCTATGGAGGACAATATAAAAACAATTAAAGATATGGCGGCACCAAAAACAGTCAAAGGTGTTCGGTCATTTTTAGGAACAGTAAACTTTTATGGAAAATTCATACCGCACATAGCAGAGAAACGTAAACCTTTGAACGATCTCTTGCGAAAGAATGTTAAGTTTACTTGGACAGAGGAGTGTCAAAAATCTTTTGAGAAATTGCGGAATATTTTAACTTCTGACACACTGTTAGTTAGACCGAACGTTCGTGATCACGACAGATGCAAGTGAGTACGCTATTGGAGCAGTACTCTCGAATGAAAAATCGATCGACAGACCTATTTCATATGCAAGCAGAGGTCTAGTAGGTGCTGAAAGAAAGTACCATACGATTGAAAAAGAGTTGTTAGCCATTGTATGGGCAGTGAACCGTTTCAAACATTTTATTTATAATCAGAGATTTATTATATACACTGATCATAGACCGCTAATTTCAATATGGCATTTAAAAGAAACTTCGCCTACGCTAACGCGTTTACGTCTGAAACTTCAAGGGTTGGAAATGGACATTCGCTATAAACAAGGCAAAGACAATGTTGTGGCAGACTCTTTATCCAGACTGCCCGAACAGGCCGAGCCCTTACACCCTATTTCAATAGTCACTAGACAGCAAAAGCGTCAACAGCAGCAAACAGAGAAAAATGAACTTGCAAAACGGAAAGACGCGGAAAATAAAACAACTTCCCCAAAACAACTGAAAGACGATTCAGGCAGGTTTACGTTATTTAAAAATAAACAAAAGACAGAATGGAATCCGCACATGGACGGATTAGAAAACATCGATTTTGGATGGGACGAAAAGGAAGATTTGGGAGCACTCTCATATTTCGAAGAATATGAAATATGCATAAATAACAATGACATCAAATTTGATCTGTTGAAATTTTCAAAACAAAAAACTAACGAAAGTAATTTTGATGGTACTTTCGTAATAGTAAACAGTAGGTCAGCATATAAAGAACTAGCCGAGATGATACACTTACCACACGGTTTAAAAGATTACCTGAATGGAAGAGTATTTTCAATTCCAGATCGTAAAATATGGGGATTGGTTCTAAATGGCTCGAGTAGATCAATAACCGATACAAGAATTCTAATAGATGGGTTAGTAGATGCATTCACTAATTGCCCTGAAGACATGAAAAATGCAAAGAACATGCAAATTATCTCTTTTCGAAACATGCAGAAAACCCCTGAGGCAAATGTGTTGAGATTTATTGCCGAGAAATTTGATAAAATTTTCACACTATATGCACCGGAAAAAGACAGGATGTGGGTGCCAGAAAAAGATCGCGAAACTACATTGAAAGAATTCCACGATGCTCCGCTAGGTGGACATGTTGGAAGCAAACGAATGATGAAAAGAATGAGTCCACTATTCCATTGGACTAATATGCGGAAGGATATTGAAAATTATGTTAAACAATGTAGCTCGTGCCAGAAAAACAAACTCGGGCGAGCGAACAAAATTCCAATGAGAATTACCACGACATCGTCCGAACCGTTCGAGAAATTGTATATGGACATAGTGGTATTACCCGAGTCAGAATGGGGGAACAGATACGGACTTGTGATGCAAGACGATCTGACTAGATATCTAATTGTAGCACCGATGGAAAATCAAGAGAGTGCCACGGTCGCGCAAACTTTCGTGAATAATTATATATGTAAATATGGAACACCCGCCGAATTGGTAATCGATAATGGAACCAACTTTGTTAGTTCTCTTATGAAAAACGTATGTAAAATTTTAAAAATTAAGAAAATTACTACAAGTACATATCATCCACAAGCAAACTTGGTGGAACGATCGAATAGGGAACTAAAAACCTATTTAAGACAATACGTAGGTAACGAACCGAAAACATGGGATCAATTACTCCCATTCTTCAGTTTCGAATATAATACCACTGTAAATTCCTCAACGGGTTATACACCGTTTGAATTATTATACGGAAGACGGGCGAACATCCCAAACTCCGTCTACAAATACGATAATGATGGTCTCTACTATGAGGACTACGTCAATGAGATGCGATCTACATTTAAACGACTTCACCATCAAGCCCGGGAGAATCTAATTGCATCTAAACACAAGCGCAAAGAATTATATGATAAAAACTCCAACGAATGGCAGCCAATGTGGGGAGACTTAGTGCTAGTAAAAGCCAATCCCACCGGCGCAGGACAAAAGTTGCAATCACTTTGGAGAGGACCGTATGAAGTAGTTGCTCTACCTAGTGAGCAAACAACAACTATAAAGAATGGGAATAGACTAGAAAAGGTTCACAATAACCGATTGAAAAGGTATACGGATTGAGAAACTGAACCTAACCACAGAATATTGAGATAATTAAGAAATTATCCAAGAAACATTAGAAAAGTAATAAAAAGATTCAACATGTATACAAAGTGATACACGAAAATAAACATATTGTATTAAAAGTTTCATCGGAAAACTAAATAAAAGGTGATTTTTTTGAGGTTAGGATTTTCATGCATTAGTATTTGCTCAGATTTTTTGAGGTTATGATTTTCATGCATTATTATTTGCTCAGTATGCTTTGACATTTCATCATGAATAGACTTACTAACGAGCAACGCTTGCAAATCATTGAATTTTATTACCAAAATCAGTGTTCGGTTCGAAATGTGTCAAATTCGACAAATTTTGTTCAGCGATGAGGCTCATTTCTGGTTGAATGGCTACGTAAATAAGCAAAATTGCCGCATTTGGAGTGAAGAGCAACCAGAAGCCGTTCAAGAACTGCCCATGCATCCCGAAAAATGCACTGTTTGGTGTGGTTTGTACGCTGGTGGAATCATAGGACCGTATTTTTTCAAAGATGCTGTTGGACGCAACGTTACAGTGAATGGCGATCGCTATCGTTCGATGCTAACAAACTTTTTGTTGCCAAAAATGGGAGAACTGAACTTGGTTGACATGTGGTTTCAACAAGATGGCGCTACATGCCACACAGCTCGCGATTCTATGGCCATTTTGAGGGAAAACTTCGGAGAACAATTCATCTCAAGAAATGGACCGGTAAGTTGGCCACCAAGATCATGCGATTTGACGCCTTTAGACTATTTTTTGTGGGGCTACGTCAAGTCTAAAGTCTACAGAAATAAGCCAGTAACTATTCCAGCTTTGGAAGACAACATTTCCGAAGAAATTCGGGCTATTCCGGCCGAAATGCTCGAAAAAGTTGCCCAAAATTGGACTTTCCGAATGGACCACCTAAGACGCAGCCGCGGTCAACATTTAAATGAAATTATCTTCAAAAAGTAAATGTCATGTACCAATCTAACGTTTAAAATAAAGAACCGATAAGATTTTGCAAATTTTATGCGTTTTATTGTTTAAAAAAGTTCTCAAGCTCTTAAAAAATCACCCTGTACAAAGGAATAATATTTAAAACATAAGGGAAATTGAAACCCTGAGAGTAAAAAAAAAAATTTGTTCTTGGGAGGAAGCTATAATGCTACAAATTAAAATGAACTGGGGAAAAGTTACAATGCGTTTAAAAAAGAAGCGTACATTACACAAGGGAGGTAAACATAATGGTATAGAATACGGAAATAATGTTTCAATTGTGAAATAAGATGGTTTATCATTAAATAACATAAAACTAACTTTGAAAATATACTAAAACAAAAATACTTCGAACTAAAAAGAAAATAGGGATGAGATATGACGGATACGACAAGAAAAGATAAGACACAAGCGGACAGAGTAACGACTATCAAAATGACGCTGGCCAGCAAATAATTTCTATATAATGTATGCATTTATGCAATGATACTAGTATGAGTGATCAAGTGTGTGTGGACAAGGGGATCGCGACCCCGGAATGAAAAAAATAAGAGATGCGTACTATATGAATGAATTGAGGATTTCTTAAGTGCATATTACGCACTCAAACCAAAATGTCAATAAAATACAGATATGACAATATGGACATATAATAACTTTTACATGAAACACAATGAAAGAAAGATACAACAAATAATTAACATAATATGTACCAAAGAATACATGGGGGATCGAAAAAATACATATATATGAAAACTTTATCACTAACAAACTAATAATATTGGAATCCTCAAGAAACAAAGAGATAGGAATTGGCAGCATAAATGGGAATAGTTCGGAAACAAAACGAACACCAAAAAGCAGCACATGGGTGATGTAAACAAAACATTTTTTTTTAAGATAACACATTCAGCCCGAAATTAGGATCTAAGTTACTTTGCAGGTTCCCATTATTATTGGAAAAATATTATAACCCAGATTTGAGTTTATTTTTAGAAAGGATAAATAGGAACACGTATCGAAAGAGCCAGCTCAGGTAGTGGAGGAGAGAAGCTGCGGCATGAGCACTACACAACCGACCAGTATTAGAACGGAAGGACGACTTCTGAAGCTATGGAGGCAAGGATGGTGAGATACCATTAAAATGAACACGGTATAGAAGCTAGTTGCGGGAAAAATTTAGAAAAAAAAAGGTTCAGAAAAGACTCATTATAACCTGCAACAAGCATTCGCATGCCGCAACTTTAATAACAATTTTATATCCACAGACAAACGTATTGTCGACAGACGGGTTGTCGACCTGTATCTACGGGTTAAAAAAGGTGCGAGGTACCTCAATCAAAAAAAAAATATATAAGTAAACATAAAAACCTCTCGATTAATGGAAAAATACACGAGATAATATATAGACGAATAAATCTATCGCAGATACACTTAAATACATACGAAAAAAAAATTTACGATGCACAAAGATATGATAACGAAAAAATTATAAGAGAATATGATGTACAATGATATTATAAAAAAAAAACAAATTATATAATTAATTATTATACAAATAATAACATTATTTTAATTACATTAAAGGCACAGAATCATACAAAATGAATAGGAGTTTTTGTTTTGAGTCCCAAACTGTGTGTGTGTGCGAAAATAGTCGTCGCAGAAGGAAGGATGTCAGTAGCTTAGCCAAGCTACCTAAGAGAACGAGAGGGTGTGATCGGATGCGGTGCAAGTTGAAGACAAAGGGAATCGGGGAATCACCAAGATGGCAGAAGGAAGAACAGCAGAGTTGAAAATCGAGGCAATCACGAGTTGAAAAAAAATCGAGGCAGAAAAATTACTAAAAAATTAATGCGGAAGACGTGATAACAAATCGAAATCATGGCAATGCTACAAATTGCTACATCAACAAGTACAACTGATAACAAAACAAGAAGGAAGTAAATGCAGTCAACACAGTTAAAGATGACTTGCATGGGTATGTCACAACGTTACAAATTGCTACCCTATACTTTATTCAGTGAGCATCGGCAAAAGCTCAACTGAGTACCATAAACCAATATATGAAAATCAAAGCTTATTAATACGTGAAAAAATTAAACAATTGGTTGTATAAAAATACACTACGAAGAAGATAACCACGAAATCAAATGCAATGCATAAAAGCTGCTAGGAGCCTCAACAAATTGCACCAAACGAGAAGCCATGATGAGAAGCAACAATACAGAATACCAATATTACTACTGACAGTAATCCCAATGATGTCCAAAATGCAAAGGAGTCAACGGTCAATTTTCAACTATGCCCAATGAAGCGAGTACATAAGCAATGAGAAGCCCTAATACGTATCACCAACACAGAAGAACGAGCTATTAGGAACGAGAACGACACGGAACCCAGAGTCCGAGACTAGCAACCGTTCGATCACTCCCACAGATAAAGCAACAATAGAAGCATACCATGGAACAGGATGGCGTCAGAGGAGAACACACACACGCGGACCATCGTAAGGTTAGGAAATTTAACTAACGTATAGCCAACAACGAAAAATAAACCAATTGGCAATAGTACATACGGAAATTTGTGATCCAGTTACAAACCTCAATGTTATAAACCAACGCATTCGACTTGATGTCTACCCTTAAGGTAACATCAAGCTCAGTAAGTAAGGGGGCATGCAGCGCCCTTAGCAAATTTTCCTTCGAATTTGCTAATATTGTAGAAAAAGTAGGAAATTGTGAAGGAAACTCTCATATCAGCGTAGCTGCAACCTTCAAGTATAAAATTTTTTATTGAAGCGTGCACATTTTCGAGCATTAGTCATCGCAACGATGTTTAAGAAACTTTGTTATAAAACCATAGACAGTTCCGAGCATTAGTCAGGGCAGCAATGTTGTAAAAACAAAGCTATTATTTTCACGGACACTAGTCACTGCCTCTGGCCTAGCGACAGTGGTCTCAACTTTCGGTAGAACTTCGGGAGAAAGTCGGATGAACTTTCTACTTGAAATCACAAGCTCGGCTTGTACTAAAATCTTCGGGCTTCACCCGAAAGTAAATGTTAGGAACTTAAAAACCCCTAGTTGGGAAGAGTTAGCAGCCGGTTCAATTTCAACGAGTGCGCGGAAAATATCCGTTAGTCTCGGGCGTCGGCCCGTAGACAAGTTAGTAGCTAGTTCAGTTCAGTTCGGAGTATAATACAGTAGCTATAGGAACATGTGTGCATTGTGAGACTTGAGTATCAAGTGACATCAAAATCAAGTAAGAAATATTGTTTATAATGGGATATAATAGATTTCGGAAGGCACCTAAAGAATTGAGTGAAAGATTGCTGTAATGAGTGAAGATTTAATAGTTTCATGTGCAGGTTTGATATTCACATGCAAAAGAAAAATAGTTAGACACAACCATTGTTCGTGTTAGGGTAGTGTTGATAATATATGACAACAAAAGTACGTGTTGAAGAATAACTTCTTTTATTAATGTAAACAAGTAAATGTGGAGACATATATCCGACGAGTTCACCATGAAGTGTTGTGAATAGTTGAAACTCAAAAAAGGTGAATTTCGTGATATTAATCTCAAATACGTGGATGAATCAATACAATGACATAAAAGAGAAACCGAATTGGAGAGTGTTACTCCGTATAGAACTGAAAGAAACATCCTCTTCGTTATTCTTCTCCCGCCTCCGCTCGGCCGGTATCGGTATCGATTACAAAACCTCGAGTGCGAAGGTGTTTCCCTAGCAAGGGCTGGAGGAAACATTTTTTTTGTTCTCTTAGATCCAGTGGTTGATCGAGTGATAAACACCGGCAGCAGACAGTGGTATACACACTTGCTTGCGACCATTTCTACCTGTCGCTTCAATAGCATCGGCAGCAGCAGTGAGTGACTGGATCATCAAGGTCACGCGAGAGAAATAATCCAAGCAAAGGACCAACTCACCCATCAGCTCAACAAACCATACCGGTGAAGTAGTTTTTTTTCATTTTATATTTCAACTTTTCTCCTACTTCTCACTATCCTATCTATTTTTTCTATTTTCCTTGATAGTGTGGGAGACTTTGTTTCTCCTGCACAGAAAATATGTCTTCCGATGAGGGGAACCTCGTCGAAGATGATGATAAACCTAGAGATGAGGAACGTTTGGATGAATATCCTGATAGTGATACATCTGAAATGGATATCCCCGCTCCCCCTCTGGGAAAACCACCAATCCGTCGGAAGGTCTATCAGGATGACGGATCGGATGGCCCGTGGGTGGTATACTTCCGGCCCATAGCTAAATCCCTCAGAGTCCTCAATATTTCTCGAGATCTGGCTAAACACTACTCGGCAGTAAAACACATGGACAAGGTATCTCCGAACAAACTGCGCGTTGTCGTAACTGATCTAAAACAAGCAAACGACATTGCTACCAATGAGATTTTCACGAGGGAATATCGCGTCTACGTACCTTCTCGGATGGTGGAGATCGACGGTGTGGTCCGCGAAGAAAGTTTAACTGTCGAAGATCTGTTGAAGGATGGGATTGGCCGCTTCAAAAATCCCGACCTTCAACCAGTGAAGATATTGGAGTGCAAGCAATTCCACTCTAAATCGACACAAGATGGTAAGTATCATCCATCAGACTCTTTTCGTGTGACCTTCGCCGGTTCTGCACTTCCGAATTACGTTGTAGTGGGAGGGGTTCATCTACCTGTTCGGTTGTATGTACCGAAAGTAATGCACTGCTCAAACTGCAAACAGATGGGACATACGGCTCTAGTCTGTTGTAACAAACCACGATGTGGTAAATGTGGTGAGGGACACAGAGATGACTCCTGCAGGAAGTGAATCGAAAAGTGTATTTACTATGGTGAGAATCCGCATGCTCTTTTTGAGTGCTCGAAATATAAGCAACGCGAGGAAAAGCTCAAGCGAACCGTGAGGGAGCATTCCAAACGATCTTACGCGGAAATCCTCAAACGAGCTACTCCACATATCTCTGACAACCCATTCGCTTTTTTGTCGACTGACGCTGATGTTTCAAATGACCCCGACGAAGGACCTTCTTCTGTTCAGCTAGGAACAAACAGGAAACGACCAATTATGTCCTCTCCTAAGCTTCCTCGCAAAGGTCTTAAAATACTAGAAACTAAAATATTAAAACGGAACCAAAACAACAATGTCACAGAGCCGAAACCAATACCTCCTGGATTTCGAAAATCGAATTACAACCAGGAATTTCCAGCACTTCCAGGGACACTGAAAATCCCAAGTGATCCCAAAACACAACCAGAAAACCCGACAAACGTTGGATTACTGAAACTCTCTGATATCGTGGACTGGATATTAACAGCCTTCAATATAACTGATCCTCTTAAAAGTATTCTAACGGCTTTATTACCAACAGTAAGAACATTTTTAAAACAGTTGACTGAACAATGGCCCCTCCTTACAGCGATCGTATCTATTGATGGCTGAAATACCTACAGAAATCGAGAATATGATCACTATACTCCAGTGGAATTGCAGAAGTATCATCCCAAAATTAGATTCTTTCAAATTTTTGATAAATTCGCGTAACTGCGACGTATTTTCATTGTGTGAAACATGGCTCACTTCAAATATAAACTTTGACTTCCACAATTTCAACATTATACGCCTGGATCGAGGAGACTCCTATGGAGGGGTTCTTTTAGGGATCAAAAAGTGCTATTCATTTTATCGAATTAACCTCCCCTTGATCCCGGGCATTGAAGTTGTTGCTTGCCAAAGCAGAATTAGAGGCAAAGATCTTTGTATAGCTTCTATCTACATACCTCCCAGAGTCTCGATAGGGCATCGGCGACTTGCAGACATCATGGAGCTTCTTCCCACTCCGCGGTTAGTTTTAGGAGACTTTAACTCGCATGGTACGGGGTGGGGCTGCCTATATGATGATAACCGTTCTTCGTTAATTTATGATCTGTGCGACAACTTCAATATGACAATTTTAAATACGGGTGAAATGACACGCAATCCAAGACCGCCAGCCCGCTCTAGTGCGCTGGACTTATCCCTTTGCTCGACATCACTACAGCTAGATTGCAAGTGGAAGGTAATCCCTGATCCCCACGGTAGTGATCACTTGCCGATTTTGGTTTCAATATCCACTGGTGCACAAACACCGACATCAGTCGATATGACATATGATCTCACGAAAAACATCGACTGGAATTCCTACTCGACCGCGGTATCCCAAGCTCTTGAAACGAAACAACCAGATTCGCTTGAAGAAGAATACAAATCCCTAGCTGACTTGATCCTCAACGCCGCGATTCAAGCCCAGACCAAACGAGTACCCAAAACTACAATCACTACGCGACCTTCAACCCCATGGTGGGATAAAGAGTGCTCGGAAATATATAAAACAAAATCATCCGCGTATAAAAAATTCGGGAACAGTGGCAAGCGCGAAGACTACGAAAAATATGTATCATTAGAAAAGACCATGAAAAATCTGATTAAAGCAAAAAAAAAAGGTTACTGGCGTCGGTTCGTCAATGGCCTATCTAGGGAAACATCGATGACCACTCTGTGGAATACAGCCCGTCGTATGAGAAATACAACCACTAATAACGAACCCGTAGAATATTCAAATCGCTGGATATTTGACTTCGCCAAGAAAGTTTGCCCGGATTTTGTTCGGGAATCGAATACCTATCGCGTCGCGTCCTCTCGATACACTGAAAACGATACCCCCTTTACGATGACGGAGTTTTCTCTTGCCCTCTTATCGTGCAACAACAATGCCCCAGGGCGTGATAAAATTAAATTCAATTTGCTTAAAAATCTTCCCGATATCGCGAAAAAACGTCTGTTGAACTTGTTCAACAAGTTCGTCGAACTGAACTTTGTTCCTCAAGACTGGAGACAAGTGAGGGTTATCGCTATTCAGAAACCGGACAAACCAGCCTCCAACCACAACTCGTATCGGCCGATTGCAATGCTTTCCTGTATTCGGAAACTGCTGGAAAAAATGATTCTGTTTCGTCTCGATGAATGGATGGAAACAAGTGGCTTGCTTTCAGATACACAATTTGGCTTCCGTAAAGGCAAAGGAACGAACGATTGCCTTGCGCTGCTTTCTACAGAAATTCAAATGGCATTCGCCCACAAGAAGCAAATGGCATCAGTATTCTTGGACATAAAGGGGGCTTTTGATTCAGTTTCCATAAAAATTCTCTCGGAGAAGCTGCACAAGCATGGTCTTTCCCCACTTCTCAACAATTTTTTGCACAACTTATTATCGGAAAAGCACATGTTTTTTACACATGAAGACTTGACGACCTCACGAATTAGTTACATGGGCCTTCCCCAGGGCTCATGCCTCAGCCCCCTTCTTTATAACTTTTACGTCAATGACATCGATGAATGTCTTGAAAATTCTTGCACGTTAAGGCAACTTGCAGATGATGGCGTGGTGTCTATTATAGGATCCAAGTCTACCGACCTGCAAGGACCATTACAAACTACCTTAGACACTTTGTCTACATGGGCTCTAAAGCTGGGTATCGAATTCTCCACGGAGAAAACTGAGTTGGTAGTATTTTCCAGGAAGCGTGAACCTGCACAACTACAGCTTCAACTAATGGGTCAAACCATAGCTCAGGCCTTCACATTCAAATACCTCGGAGTCTGGTCCGATTCCAAAGGTACCTGGGGATGTCATATTAGGTATCTGAAACGAAAATGCCAAAAAAGAATCAACTTTCTACGTACAGTGACCGGGACTTGGTGGGGAGCTCACCCAACAGATCTTATAAGGCTGTACCAAACAACGATATTGTCAGTGATGGAGTATGGATGTTTCTGTTTCCGTTCAGCCGCGAAAATACACTTTATCAAGCTGGAGAGAGTCCAGTATCGTTGCTTGCGTATAGCCTTGGGTTGTATGCAGTCGACTCATACGGGGAGTCTCGAGGTACTGGCGGGAATTCTCCCGTTGAAAAACCGTTTGTGGGATCTCTCATATCGACAACTCATTCGATGTAGCGTCTTAAACCCGTTGGTTATCGATAACTTTGAACGGCTAGTCGAGCTTAATTCTCAGACCCGATTTATGACATTGTACTTTGATTTCATGTCACGTAACAATAATTCTTCTTCCTACAATCCTCACAGTGTTCGTTTCTATGATACTTCTAATTCTACGGTGTTTTTCGACACATCCATGAAAGAAGATATTTATGGAATCCTGGATCACGTATGCCCTCAAGTGATCCCAAATATTTTTAATAACAAATTTAGAGAAGTCGACTGTAATAAAATGTTTTACACTGACGGATCACATCTCGACGGGTCCACTGGCTTCGGTATTTTTAATGAAAATTTCACCGCCTCCTATAAACTCAGTGATCCGGCTTCAGTTTACGTCGCAGAACTAGCTGCAATTCAGTATACCCTTGAGATCATTGAAACTTTGCCCACAGACCACTACTTCATTGTATCGGACAGTCTCAGCTCTATCGAGGCTCTTCGCTCAGTGAAGCCTGGAAAGTACTCGCCGTATTTCCTGGGGAAAATACGGGAACAACTGAGTGCTTTATCTGAAAAATCATACCGGATTACCTTGGTTTGGGTCCCATCACATTGTTCCGTAAGGGGTAATGAGATGGCGGACTCACTGGCCAAGGTGGGCGCATTACAAGGTGAAACCTATGAAAGACCAATCTGCTTCAATGAATTTTTCAGTCGTTCTCGTCAAGAGGCACTCGTCAGCTGGCAAACCTCCTGGAATGATGGATATCTAGGACGGTGGTTACATTCCATTATACCGCAGGTATCGACGAAAGCTTGGTTCCGAGGGTTGGATGTGAACCGGGACTTTATTCGCACAATGTCAAGACTTATGTCCAACCACTCTTTGCTCAAAGCGCATCTTCATCGTGTTGGCCTTAGTGAGAGTAATCTTTGCGTTTGCGGAGACGGTTATCATGACATCGAGCATGTTGTTTGGGTGTGCTCCGAGTATTGCGACGTCAGACTCCAGCTAATTGATTCCCTTCGGGCCCGAGGTAGACCACCTTATGTTCCAGTCCGTGACGTTTTGGCAACCCGAGATCTGCTTTACATGACCTACCTATATAACTTCCTCAAAGCTATAAACGTGCAAATCTAGTTCCCTCTCTTTCTCTTTCTTTCTTCTACAGTGGTCCTACCCCAAACGAACTAAACACTGCTCAAGCTGAATTGCTGGAAACCATCCATAAATGACACACCAACATCAAAGTACACCAACAAAGCATCCGAGTTTAGTATAGTCTCTTCCTCGTTACAATCTGGAGAACGTCGAGAACCCCGAAAATCCAAGTGTGTTTAAAAGATGCAAGCTATTGATGAATGATTTGTAATATCAAAATATGTTCAAAATCAATACAGTATAGGTCCCACCCTCCTGACACTCCTTTACTAACTCTAGGGGAGCAGGTCGCCCCATAATACGGCTTCCACTCTTTTCCACCTAACAACAAGACAATCGGCCACGTTAAGCTAACGCAAATGAGCCCAATAAAAATTTTATTATACAAAAAAAAAAATAAACCCAGATTTTCCAGTGTAATAGTGCTGTAGTTGAGCAACCCGTGACACCAAAAGCGCCGTCTGGTGTAGAATGGGTGCGTAAATGCACCTAAAATGAATGTACAAAGTTGCCTGCACAATTAACACAACCACAGTAGCTAATGCAAAAAATACACCCGTTTCTCACTTGAAGCGCTGTCAGTGTCACCGTACAGTGGGAAATCTATGTTTACTTAATTTATGCAACAACCTTCCTCTAGCATGCTACACGTAGGACTGAAACGTTAACTATAATTTCGCTTCTATTTATAAGTTCGCGTGCTTCCAACAGTTACGCTTTTGCATCGATTGACCAATCAGAGCGATGCTTTCACTTTGATACATCGCTTACTGCTTCACCGTCGTCATAACCGTTTTTGCAGACAAAATACGACACTGCTTGCTACTAATCAAAATTTCAGTCATTCATAATTGAAAATACGTGGCTTGATACATTCAAATCGAATCTTAGAAATATTTCCAATCATATAATGAAATAATATTAATAATTGATACAAAATATACTGAGCTGTAAGTGATTAAAATCTGACCACATTTCTACGTGTATTTTTCTTTGAGTTTGTGATTTGCACGCCTATATAGAAAATAAAGATGTGTTCGACATCAAAAGAAATAATATTGAAAATAATAGTCAGTCACAATGAGATATAAGAATTTGAGGGAAACTGAAATTCTGAGGGTAATTGATGTAAGGGAAAACAGGATACAGTGATAACAAAAATTAACAGTAAGCATCAGACATTGTTACGACATAAGAAATCACCGAAAAACTCAACACAGAAGTGTAATAATCTTCCTAACCCTCCCCTTTCATCATATCTCGAAAATTTTTTTTTAAAGAAATCGACTTTTTGGGACTTAAAAAATATCAAATTTTTTTCAATAAAATTTTTTTTGAGATGACATCTCGATGTTTTATGCACTTTTAAGATTTTTGGCATCAAAAAAGTTCGATTTCAGAAATTTCAAAATCAAAAATTTTCAAACTTTAACCGCTGGGCAGCACTCCTTACCCATGTCCGATTTAGCTCAAATTTTGCATGAGAACTTTTTTCGAGGTGCTTAAACTTTTGAGCACTAGAGCTTTACGAAATGAAAGGTGATCCTAAAATATTTGTACCCTTATATATAAGAGCGGTAAAAATCAACGTGTTTTGTCGGTTACGTCACTTATACCATCATATCTCCGGAACCAGAAGTCACAGCCATATGATTTTTGAAATTGATATCGACAGTAGATTTCAAACGAGCCCTAGTTTGTTGAAATCTGTTCAGCCATCTCTGAGAGCGGTAAAAATATCATCGAAAAGTTCACACACACACAGACTTTTTCCGATCTCGTCGAACTGAGTCGAATGGTATATTTAATGGTCTCCGAGGTTCCGTTCGAAAGTCGATTTTGTCCAGCAATTCTATAGAGAAATGCAAACCATTCTTAGTCCATCTCTATAGGGGCGGGAAGGGATATGAAATTTCCGAAATCGAAAAAAAAACTTTTGATGCCAAAAGTCTTAGAATGTCATGAATCGTCGAGATTTAGAAACATGCGCGGTAGAACAAAAAACACCACATGATGTCGGTTACATCACTTATTCCATTATATCTCTGGAACTAGAAGTCACAGCCATATGAGCTTTGAACTTGATCAATGGCCCGACAGTAGCTTTCAAAGCCTAAGTTTGTTAAAATCGGTTCGGTCATCTCTGAGAAAATTAAGCGTTAAAAATATATTCGAAAAGTGCACACACACAGGCACATACACATACGTTACATTACGTAACACGTATCGTAACGTTTCGTAACACGTTACGTAACGTTACGTAACACAGACATTTTCCGATCTCGTCGAACTGAATCGATTGGAATATAGCACTATGTCGGTTTTTCCAGCAATTCTAATACCTTTCTATAGAGAAAAATTTAAAACACATACGACGTGCGCATTTCTTGCCGACATACGCAGAAAAGTTCTCTTGCGGTAAATTATGAGGCGCACAGTATAAATGATATTATATAAAACAACGGTGGTGTAAAGAAGTACGGACAAGGCACGAATTTTAAACACATATGAAGAGATCACCATGCCATGCAGAGACACGACGTTAATTTTGAAACAAATATTAATTTCCTTTGAGGGGTTACTAGTATTATTGTTTTTGGTTTGTCTGCTACTGTAATCTTACGTAAAATTACTTTATTCATAAAATCGAAAATTTTACGACTGGAATGTGTCTGCGTGTATACATTCTAGCGGAAGTAACGATGCCAACCTCATGTTACAGAAGCTGCGGATAACGCGAGTGATAAGCGGATCATATGATGTTATAGTGAGGGTAGATTTGGAAGAATTACTAAAAAGTATGGACATGGCTAGACAGGGAGTACAGGTTCTGGTGGAGGACTGCAAATTTGCACCGAGGACGACTTTAGACTCAGAAAAACCCTCCGATCGAGAAAAGTACGCCACCGCACGATATTGACCATCTACAAACCGCTCATTAGACCGGTTGTTCTCTATGGCCACGAGACCTGGACTATGTTGGCAGAGGACCAACGCGCCCTCAGTGTTTTCGAAAGAAAGGTACTGAGGACCATCTATGGCGGAGTGCAGATGGAAGACGAAACGTGGAGACGGCGTATGAACCACGAATTGCAACAGCTGCTAGGAGAACCACCCATCGTACGGACAGCTAAAATCGGACGTCTACGATGAGCTGGGCATGTCTTAAGGATGTCGGACGACAGCCCAGTGAAAATGGTTCTTGAATCTAATCTCTTCTTCTTGAAGAAGAGGAGCGCAGCGAGCAAGGTGGATCGATCAAGTGATGGGTGATCTCAGAAGCATCCGTGCCTTGAGTGGCTGGCGACGAGCAGCCATGGACCGAGTTATGTGCAGACGTATGCTTGAAACAGCAAAGGACACCCCAGGCCTATAGCTGTTAGCAAGTGCAAGCAACAACATGTTCCCTTAGTGTTTTAATTTTAATTTGTCATCCAATGTCATCCAATGTATCAAGTATGATTAGACACTGGGGAAAATATTTCCTAGAAATACAGACTTTTCGCGGACAGAGAGCGACTACTTAAGCTTGGAAATCTTTAAAAGATTGTTATTAGAGTTGCGGCATGCGAAGGCTTGTTGCAGGTTTTCAATTACAGTGACTGTATATGCTTTTATTTTTTAAACTGTCCCACAACTAGCTTCTATGCTGTATTCACCTCTTAAATGTACCTTACCATCCTCGCCTCCATAGCTTCAGAAGTCGTCCTTTCGTCCTATTACTGGAATCGCTATGAGTAGTAGCCGGTCGGTCGTCCAGTATCCATGCCGCAGCTCCTCTCCCCGGCTACCCGAGCTGGTTCTTCCGACGTCTGCTCATCCCGGGTAGAAGTGATTTGCAAACCAATACCAAATTCTGTTATTAAAATCAAACATCTCAATGGTAGAAATTAACATTATTTAGTTTGAAATAAGAGTTAAAATAGCAAAAATTATAACAAAGCCTGCAAGAGAAAATAGCAACAAAATGAAGAATTCTGTCATTGTAATATCAAACCAAGAACAAAATATTTATAGAAGATGAATTTGTTAATTATTTTATATTCTAGCATTTAGAATAGAGTATTTCTTAAGTATTCCTCTTATCTGATTCTGATGCAGTTTATTCAATGATATTTTATTTGAAGATAAAACTACTGGATCAATTTACTTAATGAAATTGAAATAGCTCATCAATGACGAAATAAGATATTATAACTAATTTTGATGTTGAACAGATATTGTACAGTGTCTTGATCCCTTGATGAAATATCACGAAAATATCAAGTATCGCTATGACAACACAGAAACATCAAACCAAGATAAGATGGTAAAATTTGTTATTATTTTGACCTTTGTTTGCTATTTACACCTACCCGGGATGTTTTTACTTTCTAAAAATATACTTATATCTGGACTTTAATTCCTTTCCAATAATAACGGTAACCCATAAAGTAACTAAGATACCAAGTGTTGAAAGTGTTGTCCTCCTTAAAATTTTTTTTTCTTGGTGGCTTTGTTATGTATACAACAGGAATTATTTGCTTTCTTCATGTTATCAAAATATTCCTTGTGCTTTTCTTTTGCACCTCTTTCATTCCGGTGGATTTCTGCATCTCCGTTTCTGGATGCATTTCTACCTCTATACTTGGTTTCATGAAAAAATGTTCGGTATGCGTATTAGCCTCTGCATTCCCTTGTACCTGTTCCGTTATTCCCCCGTTCACCTTCAGTGTGGTTTATTCATGCGCTATTTTCCCCGATCCTAAATTTGATACCGTCTCTTGCTCCGGTTTTCGTCTCTGCGATATAAGTTTGTTGCCCATACTCCCCGTCATTGGGCCCGATATCATTTCATTCTTTATATTTTTTTTGTTTAGTGACCTTAACTTCGCATAACTCTATTGGAATCTCTTATATTCGTCTATTTTCTCTTTCTATGTTGTTACTGGTTACATTAGTTTTACTGCAACATGAAATTTTCCCTTTATGCCAGTAGGCACAACCACTTACTACGCCCAGGCATTTTATGAATACCGTGCTTATGCTTATCCATGGGTATTCCAGTGGTGCGTAAGCCATATTCTGCAATTCTAATATTTCCCCTTTTAATTTTTTTACGTCTATTCCTATATCAAAGAGTCGTTTGTTGATTATGAAAGTGTAAAGTTAGTTCTGTTTGTCCAATACCGGTACTTCTTCGTGTTTATATAAATCCTTTTGTTCTATTGGCTCCTCCAAGATTTTCCTGATATATTACCTAGGATCAGTAGGATCCATAGTATTAGGAATGTAATGCCACGACTCTGCTTATATATATATATATATATATATATATATATATATATATATATATATATATATATATATATATATATATATATATATATATATATATATATATATATATATATATATATATATAAATATATATATACAGGGTCCGGCACTCGAAGTGTAACCAATTAAAAAGGCCATAAATTCAGTTTGGAAAATTACTTTTACTTAATTCAAAGTACAAAATGTGTAAAAATAATACAAAATTCAGAATCAATTCACGTTTGCTCGATATGACCACCTTTTGCCTTGACTTGATGACTTGAGAGAGCGAAAGAGTTGCTTCGTTTGGCCGAATGTGACTTGCAGGTATTTTGGCCCACTCGCGGACAATACCTTTTTTCAGCGCCTCGAGACTGGTGTATCTTTTAGTTCGGACTTTGCTCTCCAAAATTGCCCAAAGAGAATAATCCATTGGATTCGCATCTGGTGAATTCGAGAGCCATTGTGTGGACGTGATGAAGTTCGGAACGTAGTTTTTCAGCCATTCTTGGTTCACTCGAGCTTTGTGAGACGGTGCCGAGTCCTGCTGAAACGTCCATGGTCTGCCACCGAAATGTTTGTCTGCCCACGGCTTCAAAGCAACCTCCAGAATACTTTCCCGATAATATGTCGCGTTTACCTTGACGCCAGGCTCGATGAAAACGATTGGAGAGCACCCATCTGCGGTTACAGCGGCCCAAACCATTATCTGTTGCGGGTGCTGCCTCCTGGTGGCCAATCGATGACTCAAATTCTCGTATGAACGGTCGGTCAAGTAAACCCTCTCGTTTTGAGAGTTTACGAATTGCTCAATTGGCAAAATTTTCTCATCAGAAAATACAATGTTCGGAAATTGACCGCAACTCGAAGCAACTCCTTCGCTCTCTCAAGTCATCAAGTCAAGGCAAAAGGTGGTCATATCGAGCAAAAGTGAATTGATTCTGAACTTTGTATTATTTTTACACATTTTGTTCTTTGAATTAAGTAAAAGTAATTTTCCAAACTGAATTTATGGCCTTTTAAATTGGTTACACTTCGAGTGCCGGACCCTGTATACATATATATATATATATATATATATATATATATATATATATATATATATATATATATATATATATATATATATATATATATATATATATATATATATATATATATATATATATATATATATATATATATATATATATATATATATATATATAGATATATATATATATATATATATATATATATATATATATATATATATATATATATATATATATATATATATATATATATCATACTAACATTAAGATTCCTTCCTGGTCGGGGCTCGAACATACGACAGCTGGCTTGTAAGACCAGCGTCCTATGCATTGAACCGCCAACCCGGGACTTATATATATATATATATTATATTCATACACGGCGTTTTTTACACGGATTCCGGAATTAACACGATTTTTATTTACGCGATTTTCGCAATTAACGCGGTTTCTGATGAGAGTTTAAAAAGCACTGTCATATTTTAAAAAAAGGGAACAGGTTGTCTGTAAGAAAACGATTATAAGAGCTAATTTAAAGTTTGAAAATTAACTACAATCATTTAAGGAGAATACGTAGTCGACAAATTTTAGCATTAAAAATCCTAGCCGGGGAATCGGAAGCAATGGAAATCATAACGGAACTGGCAGCACCCATGCAGTTGCTAGAAGAAATGAAGACACAGGGGAATAGATTTCCTGGAAATACAGACTTTCCGCGGACAGAAACGGGTACTTAAGCTTGGAAATCTTTAATATGGCCAAAATCACACACATTACAGATGGAAGATGCAAATGAAACGTAAAACTGGCTATACCCTTGGCTACCAAAGGGGAGTTCACGACACATCTGGGCATTGTTATGCCGCGTAACATAGTAACGCTAACACGCCTGAAGAGAAACATAATAATGGTAGATAAAAACAGGATATGGGGGTCACAGATGACCAGACGTACAAAGGATGCAGCGACTATATCGGAACGAAGATATGTAATATGACTAAAATGGTAGGCAATCTATAGACAAGCAGCGAATGCCTCGAACTATGGTTTTTAAAGGATCGGCAAGGATCTGTGATGCCCGCGTACTTAGGATAAATCATACACTATGGTTCGAAACAGCGCGGACAAATAGATGGGCTTACGTGGCGCCACAACCAACGGAAATCAATATAACACAAACTAATGGCGAAAGAATCGAGAGAGAAGAGATTTTAGGAGCAGGGAACTGAAATACGCACGATGCTAAATACAAGCGAGGTAATGATCAGACACCAGGCTGAAGGAGAAGTCGAGGAGGTAATTCTTCGAAGGAAAATCTTGGAGGAGCCAATAGAACAAAAGGATCTATATAAACACGAAGAAGTACCGGTATTGGACAAACAGAACTAACTTTACACTTTCATAATCAACAAACGACTCTTTGAAATAGGAATAGACGTAAAAAAATTAAAAGGGGAAATATTAGAATTGCAGAATATGGCTTACGCACCACTGGAATACCCATGGATAAGCATAAGCACGGTATTCATAAAATGCCTGGGCGTAGTAAGTGGTTGTGCCTACTGGCATAAAGGGAAAATTTCATGTTGCAGTAAAACTAATGTAAACAGTAACAACATAGAAAGAGAAAATAGACGAATATAAGAGATTCCAATAGAGTTATGCGAAGTTAAGGTCACTAAACAAAAAAGGCGGGTGGGTAATGTCAGAGACATAACTGGATGTCGTGAATACGAAAACAAATGACATGTTCCTTAACACTTCCGAATATCAATTAGTTGATCAATTGTATGAATTATGCAAGCATTCCCCTTTTCCACATTTTTCGCAAAAACAAAGAAGGCTTCACTTGATCTCGATTACTGTGAATTTCACACAGCGAAAAGTGCAAAAATCTAACCAAACTGTTCTACATTTGCACTAAACTGAGGATATTTTCTTTCGATTTGCGAACAACACATCCTAATAGTTCTTCAGAAAACTTTTAGAGCCATTAGAACGGCTGATTTTTTATAATGCTCTCCAACGTTGCTTTTTCATCCATCGAAATGACTGGCAGCTGTGACGTAATCGCTCTTGTCGAAAGCGAAACTAGCTGTGCAGACGACACAAAACACATCTGCTCGCAGTGGCGATAGAATCCAAACTGATTCAATTTTTGTTAAGAGATTTCCTTTTGTGTGATTTCGTTTGTAGCTTTTTCACTAATGGGCGGTCCTAACGGCTATAAAAATAGCCGCATATAGAATTTTAATGTCGATTATTTCATTTCGGATTTGCATAATTTATTGAAAAAAAAACTATCAATATGCTGTAGGGATTCGTTTCTAGCATTCAGATGGACCAAATTGAGGAACTCACTACGATATTCACCACTTTTCGGAACATTTTTCTTGAACGATTTGTTGTACAGCAGCAGCTATTTTCTTCTCTTCCTCAGAACGCGTTCTGATTGGCTGGTGTTAGCATGGGTCAAATGAGGTAGGTTCTTCAATAGTGTACTATTGAAATACTTCAATGCTTTTGCTATACACGTTTAAGTTGAAAAATTTCGATTCTATTGGTAGTTAGATTATATAAATCCTTCCACAGATCACTGAGCTATGAGCTTTCAAAATACGAGAAAGGCAAACGCGCCATATGAATTATCCTCTTTGATACTCGTTTATACCAAACATTTCAGAAAAGTTTAATTTTGAACTATTTGAGATTATGTCACACAACTGAAAATTTTAGCATAAAATTGTGATCATTGTGATACCAAGAAAATAAAAAAAATTTAAGGAGGACAACACTTTTAACACTTGGTATCTTAGTTACTTTATGGGTTACTGTTATTATTGGAAAGGTATTAAAGTCCAGATATAAGTATATTTTCAGAAAGTAAAAACAGGAGCACACGTCGGAAGAACCAGCTCGGGTAGCCGGGGAGAGGAGCTGCGGCATGGATACTGAACGACCGACCGGCTACTACTCAGAAGCGATTCCAGTAATAGGACGAAAGGACGACTTCTGAAGCTATGGAGGCGAGGATGGTAAGGTACATTTAAGAGGTGAATACAGCATAGAAACTAGTTGTGGGAGAGTTTAAAAAATAAAAGCATATACAGTCACTGAAATTAAAAACCTGCAATATATATATATATATATATATATATATATATATATATATATATATATATATATATATATATATATATATATATATATATATATATATATATATATATATATATATATATATATATATATATATATATATATATATATATATATATATATATATATATATATATATATATATATATATATATATATATATATATATATATATATATATATATATATATATATATATGGTGCAAATATTCAAAATAGAATTCTTCGATTCTCAAAAGATTTACCGGAACCGGAAGTTGGATCCAAATGAAATTCAGAAATTTTGTGTGGGACCCTAAGACTATTCATTTGAATCAAAGTATCTCCATACAATGGAATCTTCACCACTAATCTTTAATAATACATCAGAATCAAATTATTACAATTACAAGAAAAGGCAACTTCGAGGCGATGAATAGGTTTCTGTTATCACTTGATTGGTGTTCGGTATTATCTGACAACGACTGTAATATTGCTGCCACAGTTTAGACGAATATCGTTCCAAAGAAAACGTGTCGTCAGCAAATTTATCCTCCCTGGTCAAACTCACTTTTAAAACGACATAAACGTGAAAAAAGTTCTACCTTAAAGAAAATTACAAAGCATCCTTCTCTTCAACTAAGATCTCATTGTGTGTTTGTTAATAACCGTTATAAACGACTGAAAAAGGCGCTTTATTATAACTCCCAACGCAACATCCAGAATAATCTTGAAGCTAACCCCAAACGTTTTCAGAACTATGTCAACGATCAGAGGAACGAATCGGAATTACCAACTCATATGCTACTTGGTGAATTGGATGCTTCGATACCTTCTGGTGTTTATAACATATTCCGCAACTACTTTGGTAGTGTTTTCTACGAAGAAACTCATCTACGCAGGATATTCTCTTGGCTACCAGCAATACTCCACTCCGTTCATCGATTGGTCCGCATCCTACGAATACGACTGCTGTCGTTAACAATGCATTTTTGAAAGAGAAATCATCAATAAGTACCGGCCCCGATGATATTCCGTCATTAGTGTCGAAGAAATGCTGCAGAGGTCTTCTTGTACCTTTGCAAAGCTGTTTAACCTATCTTTCTAGCTTGGATTTTTTCCCGAATCTTGGAAAAACTCATACGTTTTTCCCGTTTCTAAGAAAGGCGATAAATCCCTTATTTAAAACTATCGAGGAATTGTCGCATGATGTTCTGTTTCAAAACTATTTGAAATAATAATCCTGGACTTCATAACTCACAACTGCTCCAGATACATATCTGATATTCAACATGGTTTCATGCCTAAACGGTCTACGTCTACAAATCTTGTTTCCTATACATCATATATCATCCGATCTATGCAGGTGCAACATCAAGTTACAGATTTCACTGCTACCATCGACAAGATTAACCATCAAATTGCAAAGCTCGACAGGCTTGGATTTAGCGGCCGCTTTCTCACATGGATTGAATCATATCTGACTGATCGTAATATGACCGTTAAAATTGGCGACTGCGTTACTCCACCATACATCGTGAGCTCCAGCGTTCCTCAGAGAAGCCATCTAAGACCGTTCGTATTTCTAGATCTGAATTTCTCTTTGCAATGTATGAATCTATCATTTGTCGACGATTTCAAGCTGTTTCATCTCATCAAAGATACGAAGTACTCAAATTGCAGTCACAGTTGGATGTATTTTCTTACTGGTGCAACGTTAACTGAATGGTACTGAACACCTCTAAATACTTCGTTATCTCCTTCTCTCGTAAACGAACCACGATCACGTATGATCACACAATTTCGAAAACGGTACTAAAACGGGAGATATCAATCAAAGATCTAGGCGTGTTACTGGATTGAAAATTTAGTTTTAAAGATCTCGTTGAATATACCCTCTCTAAAGCATTCTACATGCTAGGTTTCATATCTCGCATTTCAAAAAATTTCAATAAGATATACTGCCTGAAATCGTTTTATTGCGCTCTAGCTCGCTCTACACTGGAGTATGCTGGGCACCATATTGAAAAATTTGTCTGACTCTGCCAAAAGACATTTATTGAATTTATTTAATAAGCTTATTGAGGATAATATTGTCCCACATGATTGGAGACAAGTAAGAGTTATTGCCATTCAAAAACCAGGGAAACCAGCCACCGAATACAATTCGTATCGCCCAATTGCTATACATAATTCGGCTTCCGCAGAGGCAAAGGAACGGACGATTGTCTTGCATTGCTCTCAACCGAAATTCAAATGGCATTTGCTCGAAAAGAACAAATGGCGTCAGCTTTCCTAGACATCAAGGGGCTTTTGACTCAGTTTCCATAAACATCCTATCTGAGAAGTTGCATCAGCGTGGTCTTTCACCAATTCTAAATAACTTTTTGTATAATCTATTGTCTGAGAAATACATGTATTTCGCGCATGGTGATTCGTCGACAATAGGATTCAGTTACATGGGTTTTCCTCAGAGCTCATGCTTAAGCCCCTTTTTATACAACTTTTACGTAAACAACATTGATAAATGTATCAACACATCTTGCACGGTAAGACAACTTGCCGACGACAGCGTTGTGTCTATTATAGGACCCAAAGCTACAGATCTCCGATTGATTGATTAACCGATGCGTCATCTGGAATCCGAGGGTGATTGAAAACTTCGAAAGGCTTGTCGTTTTATGTCCTTGTATTTTGATTACATGGCTCAGAATATTATTCCTTCTTCGTTTGTTTCCAACCGTGCTCACTTCTTGGATACTTAGGATTCATGGAGTTCCGGATCACGTTCGCCTCCAATTATTTTTTATAATAAATTTGGAACAGTCAACTGTGAGAAGGTGTTTTATACTGATGGATAAAACATCAATGAGTCCACAGGCTTCGGAATTTTCATTGTCGCAGACAGTCTAAGTTCCACAAAAGGTCTCCGGTCATATTTACTGAAGAAAATACAGGAACACTTTAGAACTTTATCTGAACGGTCTAATTCAATATCGTTAGTCTGGGTCCTTCGCATTGTTCCATTCCTGGAACTGAAGAGGCAGCCTCATTGGCTAAGGAGGGCGCATTAGAAGGTGATATTTGTGAAAGACCAATCTGCTTCAATGAATTTTTCAGCATCTCGTTAGAAAACTCCCGAAAGTTGGCAAACTTCATGCGGTAATGGCGAACTGGGACGATGGCTTCATTCCATTATCCCTATGGTATCGACGAAACCTTGGTTCAGGGGGATGAACGTGAGTCGCGATATCATTCGTGTTATGTCGCGGCTCATGTCAAATCACCACACTTTCAACGCACATCTCTGGTGTGTTGGGCTCGTGGAGAGCGGTCTCAGCACCTGTAGCGATGGTTATCAGGACATCGAGCATGTCGTGTGGTCGTGCGTAGAGTATCGCGACGCCACACAGTGGTTCGAATCAATAAAAACGTGGACATAAATCAGTAGCTGCCAAACCGTTCTTTTAATGCATATAGTTGCTTTGAAGAAATTATTTACAAATATATACCGCGTAATTTGATACTATCATTAATTGTTCATGGCCTACTTTGACAAAAAATGTAACCATAACTTTTTTTTCTGAAGAGATAGAAATTTTTTTTCTTCTACAAAGTTTTAGAACTATGAAAAATAATTTACTTTGTCAAAACTACCAAAAGTCTAGGTCGTACCGTTTCGGATATACAAAGCGTTTTTATGGCAACCCCCTTAAAATCAGTTTTTTATTCATAAATTGTTTCGAGTTATTTTGTTATGCATACTTTGTTTGAAATAATTGTAGAATTTATAAAATCGCATATTTTTGTTGAAGATAGTGCATAGGTTTGTTCTTTCCTGGCAAAGTTATGCAACATTTTACCTTTTTTTTACCTAGGATAAAACCTTGCACCGAAGCGAAATATGCAACTTTATGCAGCTGATTTTTACAAAATTTGTAGAAAAAGATGTGCCCAATATCATAAAAAAAAATCTAAGTGGAACTCGGTGGAACTTTTTTTTTAGGTCTTTTCAAAGTTAGTTTTAATTACTGAATTATGGCAACCCCCTTAAAACTAGTTTTCTAGTCATAACTTATTTCGAGTTATTTTTTTATGCATACTTCGTTTGGAATAATTGTAGAAAATATAGAATTTCATAATTTTGTAGAAGCTAATGCATAAGTTTATTCTTTTCTGGAAAATTTATGCATAATTTTACTTCTTATCTAGAGAACCTTGTGCCGAAGCGAAATATGCAACTTAATGCAGCTAACTTTTATAATACTTATAGGAGAACATGTACCTTATCCAATTTATTTTCCAATGAGAATATCTTGAGTACTCTTCGTGTGATTCATTTTCACTATGGCCATGCTGAAACCAGTGCTTTTGCAGTGAGCGTCGCCCGATCAACATCTCGTCTTAAAAATCGTGTTGCTTCGTGATAACTCAATTTATTTACACGTTTAATCATGAAATCTCTTCGTAAATGTTTATTTTTTAACAATACTTTATCATATTTTGTCTAGAAAACATTTTTCCATTTTTTAAATATGTGTTGAAGTTTTGATAGTTTTTCGGATTTTCAATAATTAAAACTAAATTTAAAAAGGCCTAAAATTGCATCTGGTTCCACTTAGATTTATTCTAATTTGTCAATTGTGAAAAGTAACAAAATAAAAATCGCATCAATTTGCTTAAGTTGCGCGTGCAAGCATGAACTTGTTTATGCGTGTTTACGCGCGTCCAGACTGGTAGTCGGAAATTGGATAGAAATATCTTTCATATATTTGCATACGTGCATGTACGGTTTTTTCTTAGGTTTCAAATAAGCGATTCCATAGAACAACCTTTATAGTTTATTGAATGAAAAAAGTTAAAAATTAATAAACAAATAAAAAAATCCAAACTTGGGCACGAGGAAAAACAGCCGTGAAAAATCGATGACAGATGTTTTTTGTAGACTCCTAGTACCGTCTGACCCACTGATTTCGAATATTTATTACAAACCTATCAAAACTGGAAAGAAATTGTCACTGGAAGCAATTGATATGCTAGAACTTACAACAGAACAAGAAATTAGCGATACGGAAAACTCGGACGATAGCGTGACTGATACTGATTGATCGAATGCAATGCGACTAAGTGACATATTGTAATGATTTATTAGGTAACATTAACTACCTAGTTGATTGATTAGGTTGTGAAAAGTATTGGGAAAAGTTACTCATTTAAATGCTAACTTTGTAGTAGATACTTAGGTAAATGAGATAAATTCTACGTAGGTAAATCCAAAAAAACTGTTTTTAAAATAAAGCGAATATCTCAAAAAATATATTTTTTTACATTATTCATATCTTCAGCAAAAATACTTGAAATGTTTTTTTCTTTGAAATGAGATAGAAAAAAAATTTTTTTCGTCAAAAACAAAATTATTTTTTTCTCGAAATCGGTACTACCCCCGGAACAAAAATTAAGGTGCTGCTTTCAAAAGAAGCGTTTTATAATTTTGTAAAACTTCTTCGAAGACACGTTAGCTCTTGAAAATCAGTGAAAGTCAGTACAGACGACCGTCTTTTTCCAGTTTTGGATCACTGTGCGCCCTCTGTTTCTTAACCATTCATGGTTTCAGCATGGTCATAGTGAAAATGAGTCACACGAAGAGTACTCAAGATATTCTCATTGGAAAATAAATTGGATAAGGTACATGTTCTCCTATAAGTATTATAAAAGTTAGCTGCATTAAGTTGCATATTTCGCTTCGGCACAAGGTTTTCTAGGTAAGAAGTAAAATTATGCATAAATTTTCCAGAAAAGAATAAACTTATGCATTAGCTTCTACAAAATTATGAAATTCTATATTTTCTACAATTATTCCAAACGAAGTATGCATAAAAAAATAACTCGAAATAAGTTATGACTAGAAAACTAGTTTTGAGGGGGTTGCCATAATTCAGTAATTAAAACTAACTTTGAAAAGACCTAAAAAAAAAGTTCCACCGAGTTCCACTTAGATTTTTTTTTATGATATTGGGCACATCTTTTTCTACAAATTTTGTAAAAATTAGCTGCATAAAGTTGCATATTTCGCTTCGGTGCAAGGTTTTATCCTAGGTAAAAAAAAGGTAAAATGTTGCATAACTTTGCCAGGAAAGAACAAACCTATGCACTATCTTCAACAACTGAATCAATTGATCTGAAACGGCTCGTACCAAAAGGGAAGGATGTAACTGGCATGTCGTTCATTTCGTATAAAATTGGATTGGACCCTTGCTTGAAAACCAAAGCTCTAGACCCATCTTCTTGGCCCGTCGGATTGTTATTCCGAGAGTTTGTGGATTTGCCAAAAAACTCAAATCGTCGTTTGCTGCTCCCTCGCTCGGAGAGCTAAAAAATAATCCTGCTTCCGTGCGCTGTTTCGTGGACGGTGGAAACCTTCGGGTTTCCACCAGAGGCGAGTATTTTTGTATTAAAACAACTATCGCTTCACTAAATGATCCCGTGTTGCAGAGTGATGAACGAAATGAATATAAAATATGGGTATACTACCAGAACGTTCGTGGTTTAAGGACCAAAATCGACGAGCTTTTCCTGGCAGTGGGTGACTGCAACTACGATATCATCATTCTTACTGAAACCGGGCTCGACGATCGGATCAATTCCCAACAGTTATTTGGAAATGCATTCAACGTTTTCCGCTGCGACCGCAGCTTAGCAAACAGTGTCAAATCAAAGTTTGGCGGTGTTTCTCAAAAATATGCCAGCTCTGTTGTACAAACGGTGAATGGTCGTTGCCTCGAACAAGTGTGTGTATGTGCTACCGTGCGGGACCGAAAGATATTTCTGGGCGGTGTGTATATCCCTCCCGATAAAAGCCAGCAAGTTGGTGTGATCGATGAGCACATTTCTACTGTTTCGGAGCTGTGCAGCAAAAGTTCCGCAAGTGATATTGTTTTTGTGTGCGGTGATTTCAACCAGCCACGGATAACGTGGGGTCATGGATCAGACGTAACACAATCTCCTTCTCTTCTACCCGTTGCCAGTACGACACTGATAGATGGTATGGATTATTTGAATTTATATCAAAGGAATCGCCATAAGAATCATCTCGGACGAACGCTCGATCTGATATTTTGTTCGTTAGAGAGCCAATTGGTAGTTGATCGTTGTGTTGCCCCACTACTACCCGTAGACCTTCACCATCCGCCTTTAGCTGTTTCATTGCCCGTTGATTGTGAAAGCGTTTCATGTGATACCCAGCTTATTGTCGAATCAATGCCATTGAACTACCGAAAAATTGATTTTACTGCCTTTCAAGCATATTTGCAGGATGTTAATTGGTCTGTTTTGTATGAAATCGATAACGTGAATGAGATGTCTTCGCTATTCTGTGATATTTTGTTTCAATGGCTCAGTTCTAATCTTCCATTAGCAAAACGACCCATTGCTACTCCTTGGACTACAGCGTACCTACGTAAACTCAAGCGGGATCGCAATGCCTGGCAACGCAAACATCGTCGTTTTCATAATGCTGAGACACAAAGAATGTTCAAACACTCCAGTGAAAGTTATCGTAAATTGAACGCGCGGCTATACAAAGATTACGTCATGCGAGTTCAAACTGACCTTCGACGGAATCCCAAGAAGTTCTGGACATTTGTCAACTCAAAGCGAAAATGTTCATCCATTCCTCCAAATGTTTGTCTCGACGGCGTGGAGTCTAACTCAACGGTGGATTCGTGCGAGCTGTTCGCAACATTTTTCGCTCCGGTATTTGCTGGAAATACTGCTTCCGACGCCGAAGCTGATGTCGCTGCTATGGACGTTCCTGAAAATTTAGTGCGTATGGATACGTTTATAATTACTCCTGAAATGATTCTTGCCGCTGCGAAGAAACTGAAAAAATCATATTCAGCCGGACCTGATGGAATACCCGCTGCAGTTTACACTAATTGTACTGCTGCTTTAGCTGAGCCTCTGTGCATTATTTTCAACAAATCTTTCGAGCAAGGCATTTTTCCTGAGATTTGGAAGCAATCCTTCATGTTCCCTGTATTCAAGAGTGGTGACCGTCGTAATGTAAGAAACTATCGAGGCATAACAAGTTTATCTGCTGCTTCAAAGCTTTTTGAAATAATTGTAAGCAATGAGCTGCTCTTTCGCACTAAACATTATATCTCAACTGAACAACATGGGTTTATGCCTGGACGCTCGGTCAGCACAAATTTATTAGATTTCACTTCGACCTGCATTTCGCGTATGGAGGAAAAGGTACAAATCGATGCGGTATACACGGATCTAAAAGCAGCGTTTGACCGGATAGACCACCGAATACTCCTTCGAAAGATGTCGCGATTAGGTGGAACTTAAAAGTTCATTGATTGGTTATACTCTTACTTGTGTGGTAGAGTTTTACGAATAAAATTGGGCTCGAGCGTTTCATCTCAGTTTACGAATGTGTCAGGAGTACCTCAAGGCAGCAATATGGGTCCGCTTCTGTTCTCTTTGTTTTTCAATGATGCTATTTTGCTGCTCAGTAACGGCTGCAGATTAGTTTACGCTGATGATTTGAAATTGTACCATGTAATTCGATCTATTGACGACTGTGTCCGGCTCCAACAGCTCCTCGATACATTTGTTGCTTGGTGCAAAAGAAACTGGCTGATTATCAGTACTGCGAAATGTCAGGTCATAACGTTCCACCGAATACAGAATCCATTGCATTTTGATTATCAAATTGATGGACAAACGCTCCAAAGAATTGATCATGTTAACGACCTTGGTGTTTTGTTGGATGCCAAACTTACATTCAACCTACATCGCTCATCTTTGATTTCAAAAGCAACACGACAACTGGGTTTTATTGCCAAAATAGGACGTGACTTCAAAGATCCCCATTGCTTGAAGGCATTATACTGTTCATTGGTTCGACCGCTACTTGAGAATGCTAGTTTAGTTTGGAGCCCGTATCAGATTGTTTGGAACTTACGGATTGAACGTGTTCAGAAAAGATTTGTCCGACTGGCTCTAAGAAATCTTCCCTGGCAAAACCCGCTTGACCTTCCACCGTACCCCGATCGCTGTCGTCTGATAGGTCTTGATTCATTGGAACGGCGCAGGAAAATTCAACAAGCTGTGTTTGTGGCAAAACTAATCAATGGCGATATCGACTCACCGCAACTTTTGTCTCTACTTGATTTCCGTGCCACGCAACGATTGCTGCGTTCTACTAGCCTATTTCAACCGAGATATCATCGAACGACGTTCGGATTCCATGAGCCGATAACTACATGTATAAGAACATTTTCCACTGTTGAAAATCTTTTCGATTTTAATGAACCGACACATAAGTTTATTCAGAAAGTGTTACGATCGAATATTTTATAACTTGACTGATATATTCATTAAGACTTATTATATTGTCAGATGAATAAATGGAATAAATAAATAAATAAACAAAAATATGCGATTTTATAAATTCTACAATTATTCCAAACAAAGTATGCATAACAAAATAACTCGAAACAATTTATGAATAAAAAACTGATTTTAAGGGGGTTGCCATAAAAACGCTTTGTATATCCGAAACGGTACGACCTAGACTTTTGGTATGTTTGACAAAGTAAATTATTTTTCATAGTTCTAAAACTTTGTAGAAGAAAAAAAATTTCTATCTCTTCAGAAAAAAAAGTTATAGTTACATTTTTTGTCAAAGTAGGCCATGAAAAATTAATGATAGGATCAAATTACGCGGTATATATTTGTAAATAATTTCTTCAAAGCAACTATATGCATTAAAAGAACGGTTTGGCAGCTACTGATTTATGTCCACGTTTTTATTGATTCGAACCACTGTGCGCCAGGTCGACCCAATTGTCTAGACGAAACAGAATCATTTCTTCGAACAATTTTCAGATACAGAAAAGCATAGCAATCGGCCGATACGAATTGTAATCGAAAGCTAGTTTCCCTGGTTTTTGAATGGTAATAACTCTAACTTGTCTCCAGTCATGTGGGACAATATTATCCTCCAGAAGCTTTTTAAATAAATTCAATAATCGGTAACGTTTTGCTCTCGTTTTATATAAAGAGTTGATGTGCACGTAGTTTGCACACCGTGCATACCCGCCATGCTTGGAATATTTATTTAACGCAGATCTTTAAGATGATTTTAATCGTTTCAATTCAGTAGTTTGCCATGGAGCTTGTCTAAAAGCATTACTTAGTCTATTCGGCACATAATGATCTATAGCATATGTCAAGATATTGGAAGAAATCTGAACAGCAAGATTTGCATCGTCTTTGTCGAGAATTTCATTCCAATCAATATTCGACAAAAAGTCATTGATTTTGCTATAGTCTGCTATTTCATAATCATATCTGACGATTCCATCCACATTGGAGCTATGAGACTGCCGAGAAGCTTCTATCTCTAGGCATAAAGGAGGGACGACTTTCCCTACGTTCTTTTTGGGTCTTCGGGACTTGTTGCAGACGCTTCGACATGATTTCAATCTGGTTTATAGTATTTCTTAGCACTGCCAATAGCTAACCTCGAAACCTTCGAACTACTATCTGAAAACTGACTGACCATGAACTCCTCCAACCTATGTGCTTTAAACACCTAACTTTTACTTCTCGGGTGATAATGTAAGAATGTAAGAAACTATCGAGGCATAACAAGTTTATCTGCTGCTTCAAAGCTTTTTGAAATAATTGTAAGCAATGAGCTGCTCTTTCGCACTAAACATTATATCTCAACTGAACAACATGGGTTTATGCCTGGACGCTCGGTCAGCACAAATTTATTAGATTTCACTTCGACCTGCATTTCGCGTATGGAGGAAAAGGTACAAATCGATGCGGTATACACGGATCTAAAAGCAGCGTTTGACCGGATAGACCACCGAATACTCCTTCGAAAGATGTCGCGATTAGGTGGAACTTAAAAGTTCATTGATTGGTTATACTCTTACTTGTGTGGTAGAGTTTTACGAATAAAATTGGGCTCGAGCGTTTCATCTCAGTTTACGAATGTGTCAGGAGTACCTCAAGGCAGCAATATGGGTCCGCTTCTGTTCTCTTTGTTTTTCAATGATGCTATTTTGCTGCTCAGTAACGGCTGCAGATTAGTTTACGCTGATGATTTGAAATTGTACCATGTAATTCGATCTATTGACGACTGTGTCCGGCTCCAACAGCTCCTCGATACATTTGTTGCTTGGTGCAAAAGAAACTGGCTGATTATCAGTACTGCGAAATGTCAGGTCATAACGTTCCACCGAATACAGAATCCATTGCATTTTGATTATCAAATTGATGGACAAACGCTCCAAAGAGTTGATCATGTTAACGACCTTGGTGTTTTGTTGGATGCCAAACTTACATTCAACCTACATCGCTCATCTTTGATTTCAAAAGCAACACGACAACTGGGTTTTATTGCCAAAATAGGACGTGACTTCAAAGATCCCCATTGCTTGAAGGCATTATACTGTTCATTGGTTCGACCGCTACTTGAGAATGCTAGTTTAGTTTGGAGCCCGTATCAGATTGTTTGGAACTTACGGATTGAACGTGTTCAGAAAAGATTTGTCCGACTGGCTCTAAGAAATCTTCCCTGGCAAAACCCGCTTGACCTTCCACCGTACCCCGATCGCTGTCGTCTGATAGGTCTTGATTCATTGGAACGGCGCAGGAAAATTCAACAAGCTGTGTTTGTGGCAAAACTAATCAATGGCGATATCGACTCACCGCAACTTTTGTCTCTACTTGATTTCCGTGCCACGCAACGATTGCTGCGTTCTACTAGCCTATTTCAACCGAGATATCATCGAACGACGTTCGGATTCCATGAGCCGATAACTACATGTATAAGAACATTTTCCACTGTTGAAAATCTTTTCGATTTTAATGAACCGACACATAAGTTTATTCAGAAAGTGTTACGATCGAATATTTTATAACTTGACTGATATATTCATTAAGACTTATTATATTGTCAGATGAATAAATGGAATAAATAAATAAATAAACAAAAATATGCGATTTTATAAATTCTACAATTATTCCAAACAAAGTATGCATAACAAAATAACTCGAAACAATTTATGAATAAAAAACTGATTTTAAGGGGGTTGCCATAAAAACGCTTTGTATATCCGAAACGGTACGACCTAGACTTTTGGTATGTTTGACAAAGTAAATTATTTTTCATAGTTCTAAAACTTTGTAGAAGAAAAAAAATTTCTATCTCTTCAGAAAAAAAAGTTATAGTTACATTTTTTGTCAAAGTAGGCCATGAAAAATTAATGATAGGATCAAATTACGCGGTATATATTTGTAAATAATTTCTTCAAAGCAACTATATGCATTAAAAGAACGGTTTGGCAGCTACTGATTTATGTCCACGTTTTTATTGATTCGAACCACTGTGCGCCAGGTCGACCCAATTGTCTAGACGAAACAGAATCATTTCTTCGAACAATTTTCAGATACAGAAAAGCATAGCAATCGGCCGATACGAATTGTAATCGAAAGCTAGTTTCCCTGGTTTTTGAATGGTAATAACTCTAACTTGTCTCCAGTCATGTGGGACAATATTATCCTCCAGAAGCTTTTTAAATAAATTCAATAATCGGTAACGTTTTGCTCTCGTTTTATATAAAGAGTTGATGTGCACGTAGTTTGCACACCGTGCATACCCGCCATGCTTGGAATATTTATTTAACGCAGATCTTTAAGATGATTTTAATCGTTTCAATTCAGTAGTTTGCCATGGAGCTTGTCTAAAAGCATTACTTAGTCTATTCGGCACATAATGATCTATAGCATATGTCAAGATATTGGAAGAAATCTGAACAGCAAGATTTGCATCGTCTTTGTCGAGAATTTCATTCCAATCAATATTCGACAAAAAGTCATTGATTTTGCTATAGTCTGCTATTTCATAATCATATCTGACGATTCCATCCACATTGGAGCTATGAGACTGCCGAGAAGCTTCTATCTCTAGGCATAAAGGAGGGACGACTTTCCCTACGTTCTTTTTGGGTCTTCGGGACTTGTTGCAGACGCTTCGACATGATTTCAATCTGGTTTATAGTATTTCTTAGCACTGCCAATAGCTAACCTCGAAACCTTCGAACTACTATCTGAAAACTGACTGACCATGAACTCCTCCAACCTATGTGCTTTAAACACCTAACTTTTACTTCTCGGGTGAAGCCCGAAGATTTTAGTACAAGAGGAGCTTTCGATTTTAAGGTGAGAGTTCATCCGACTTTTCTCCGGAAGTTCTAACAAGAAACTGAGAGCCGAAAGCCTATGTCAGTGGTAGTGACCAGTGCCCGTGAAAAGATATTTTTTGAAAGGTGACGAGTTTTTCTTCACGACTGGGTTCCTAGTCTTGCAAGGCTCAAGCTCATCTCATTGAGCTTGCAGCCTTGCAAGAATAGCAAAAGCAAGAATCGTTGAAAAACTTTGGTGAAGGCGCTGCAGATGTTTGAACGTGTACATCCGACTACGTCAATGAGCTTAATGAGTGGACGTCAAAACTAACTTCGGTTCGACGAATTTTTTAAAAGATTTACCATAAGGTAACTAAACATTAGCTTCACCATTGACCATTCCGGAAAGGGATCATTTATGTTATTTAATATCCCAAGATGTCGGTATATTTGGCTCCGGTTTGTTAATATTGTTTTGAATCGCTACATATAGACATTTTGGAAGGGTTCGACGAGTAGGTTTCAAATTCAATGTTTAAGTCAATATTCAGCTCTAAATGGCTTCCTCTTTATCGTTGCAAATGCTTACAATATTGGTATTTTCAAAACGGGTATAAGGAATAGATGTCAAAAAGTAATGCATTAAGAAATTTTCCAATCCATAATGGTGTCCTTCTGGATTGTCAAGTAGGATTGTAAATTGATGTTTCAGAGCGTTCTTAAAACAAATATGGTGATTACCGATTTGTCGATATTCTTTAAAATTCTCGCATTAGGATTGAGCCAAATATTGGGTGCTATTATATACAACCCTAAAATTTTTTCAAGAAACTGCTGAAAATAATCTGCATCTTGAAGTTCCAGTTTCATGAGCTAGTGAGCCACATAACCATTAATAAGCGCAATACGATATTATATAAATTGTACAGGTCACGATTTGAGGTTCAAGGTAAAGGAATAAAAGAAATGAAATTCTTCGCAAAATATTACCACTGATTTTTAAAACAACTCTAGCTTAAATGTTTATTTATTTATTTATTTATTTATTTATTTTATTTATTTATTCACTCATTTATTTATATATTTATTTGTTTATATATTTATTCATTTAATCAAAAGACTTGCCTAATGATTGTTTCTAAGAATATTTATAAAAATTTCTTTTATTCGGCCACGGGAAAAATGGAATTCGAATCCTGTAGAAACACCGTTGTAGGTTCGTTGAAATCCTATGACGGCACCGTTGATTCCGTAGTTAGTACGACGTGGAGGTAATCTTAGGAGGTTGTTGTTGTGAAGAGCTCTGGAACGAACGTTGATGTTGAGTGCTAGGCAATCAATATTGTTCGTCGGCAACCAGCATTGCACGGAAAAGATCACGGTGCACTTCCATAGTATCGAGACCGATAGGCATTCCACGGCTTTCGTAGTTCGACAGCTGATGGGGGTTGTTTCAGGGCAATTGGCGAAGAGCAAAAGGA
Organism: Malaya genurostris; assembly: GCF_030247185.1. NCBI lineage: Eukaryota > Metazoa > Arthropoda > Insecta > Diptera > Culicidae > Malaya > Malaya genurostris. The sequence goes on from NC_080572.1 coordinate 148,428,224, forward strand.
ACGAAACGTCGTTGGATTAACTCGATTCTAAGAACACTATTGACATAGTGAGGGTTCCATATCACCGAGCAGCATTCGAGTCTTGAACGAACAAGTGAGTAGTAGACCGACTTCAAATAGTATATACCTGTGAAGCGCTTAGCAGTTCTCATAACAAATTCCAAACAACGAGAAGCCTTCGTAACTGTGTAACCAATATGCTGCTTGTAATTCATTTGTTCGTCTAGATAAACTCTAAGATTCTTGACACAAGTGATTCTTTCAATAGCCGCATCATGGAGGTGATAATCAAACCGCAAAGGGTCTTTCATACGAGTGAACGTGGTAATAGAGCATTTGCTATTGCTTAAAGTCATACGGTTGATCTCACACAACCTTGAAAAAATGGTCAGTTGACGCTGAAGGAATGAAGCATTCTCTGCACTCTTGATTATTTGGAATAACTATAAGTCATCAGCAAAAGATAGCCGTGGGCCTTCCAGTGAGTAATTTACATCGTTGAAATATAGGAAGAAAATCAGTGGACAGATATGGCTTCCTTTAGGAATTCCGGAAAAAGCGAAGAACTCCTGCGATAGACTGTCATTGATTTGAACCGCCAGCTATCGATAGTAGAGATAGGATTGCATCCATCGAAGAATACTGGAACCGAAACCCAGCCTATCCAGTTTGACGATCGTGATTGATTTTATCAAAAGCTGCGGAGATATCTGTGTAAATAGCATCTGTTTGGAAGCCGTTAGACATAGCATCCATTAGGTACGTCGTAAAAGACAGAAGATTAGTAGCAGTGGAGCGTTTCGGCATGAATCCGTGTTAAGTTTCCGCGATATATTTTTCACTGTGGTCGAACATTGGCTTTAGAACTACTAATTCAAACAATTTAGAGATGACGCTTAGATACAACAGTTCCACGATAATTGACAATCTTGATACTACAGTTCCACGATAATTGTCAATGTTATTTTTGTTTCCTCTTTTGTGAACTGGAATCATGTAGGAAGATTTCCACATCGTTCATTATTTTGGATAGCACATGGAGTGTTATAACGAATTATTTCTATTGTTTCGTATACTTTCGTTGTGTGTCATAATATTCGATTTTATGTCTTTTGTTTAGCTTCAACTCTAACCAATATTTGTCGTTCGCCGAAGTTGATATCGTGTTTTATAAGGGCACAGTTTCATTCACAGCAAGCCAATGTTATTCATATTCATGTTAATCCGATTATGACTCTTACATTACCCACCCGCCGTTTTTGGGTTGTTGCTTAAAATTTACCTCCAAGTTGAGTGGGCTCTACTAATACCAATGAAACAAATACACTTCAAAATTTGTATTTTGAGCGGTTAGTGGAATGAAACTAAACCGTCTTTAAAAAAAAAATTAGAGAATTCTTTGGATTCCGCTATGAAAAAACTATTTAGTTATTATACTAACATAATAGTTGTTCACAATTACGTTAGTATCATAACGAAATAGTTTTTTTCATAGTGCAATCCAAAGGACCCTATAATTTCTTTTTTCAAATACACTTGCTGACACTTAATCAGGCGCGGCGTACTCAATTAAGATCAATGTCCGGCAGCTAAGAGGCTGCTGAACGCGACGGTAGGTCTTATTTCGTCTGCTAGTAGCCGCACATACATTTGACCGCATCGAAACCAAAACTATGAATGTGAAGTTAACAGCGATATGATACGCACGAACACACTCAACGCATTTTTGCTCATGAATGAATTCATTTTTCGATCTTCATTATTTCAGAAAGAACCCAGCGAGCGAGTGTATCACGCGCAATTCCACCATCTTGATTTGATGAGACAACCATGCATGTACTATCCAAGCATTATTGAAAATGATTTCACAGGTATGTAAAATGATCAAAAACATTTGCATTAATAATTAACTACGCAACTTCGCAGCTTGAAAACATATTCACCCTCATTCTTGTATCGTTCGTATCGACCAATCGGACGAATCCGAATAAACCATTCTTGTTTTCACTTCAATGAGTTCTAGCGCGACTCGTTTGGCACAAATTAATAAATATCATCAAACTTCTTCCAAGAAATGCTAAGCCATGATGAAATCACTTCAATTCTTGTGATTAACCCTATGCGTTATACTGTATGCCAGTTTGGTTGCGAATGATACATGTATTCGAACATGATTCGTATGAATGAAAAGTCTCATTCTCGTTCACAGACGAAGAGATGAATTGCCGTAATTTGGATTCGTCAGGTTAAGGTGAAATGTAGCGTCATAAAATGCGCGCAAAATTTTATCCGCTTCAGTTGAACGAACCGTCGCACAAAGCATACCAAGAAAAACGGACACATAGAAACAAGAACTTTTTTCAATGATTGAGCGCAGTGGGTTTACCTCTCGTTATATTGGCTTGTAAAAAAGACTGGACGTAATGGATTTTCGAATCTTTCACACATTGAATATATGCTAATTCAATCGTTATTGTTAGTGATTACTATTACACTAGAGCTATAAATCATGAGGAATTATGAATGACTAACAAGAGGCTATATGTATATGTATAAGTTGATCAATCTTGCTAACCATGTATATGCCTGAGTTTAGTAGCAAGCATGGATTCTACTTCAAAAGAACGATTGAAGACGAGATAACATTCAAGTTTTTTTATATCTTTGCCATTCGTGCACCAGTCCCTTCCCACCGATGAGATAGAATTTACGTAAAAGTATTTACTTGCCTCGCATGATAGAGCGCGGTCGAATTTACTTATCGATTACATTCAATGCCAATATATTCCACTCTAATTGACTTTCATTATCATCTTCTAATAAGTAGAAAGGATTATTTCTGTTCTGTCAATAGGATCGTAGCACTAGCCATGTAATCGAAGCTATGCTATGAGTCGGCTGCGAAGTCTGTTAAAACAGAAAGGCCAAATTTCTTAAAAGGAATGTAACTCCAAGACTTCCACACCCAGACATTTTCCTGGTGTGGTTTCAGTATTCTCCTAATACGGTACAATCTAAAATAATACCTATTATACGATATTACACAGCCAAGCTTTATTGCTTCAGCAACACCAATGCATTGAACTCAACAGAATTGGACATTATTAGCATTATAAATGACAGTTACTCAGAAAATAAACGATTTCTTACAATACCCATTTTATTGTATTCAACTCGTTTTTATTTCAACACAAAACACAATGCTGATTAAATTCGCGTCATTATTTTATATGTAATTTTTGCTCACGATATAATGCCACCGTTCCCACCGTGCATTTCTCACACAACCTCAATACGAAACAGCAGCGCGCAAGCAATAAAAAAATGCGGAAAAGTTTATGTAAACTTTTTCAAAATTCGGTTGTTTTAGCTAATAATTTTGAGTTGCATTTTCAGATTCTTCGTGAAATTCTGCTACAAACGCTACTTTTCAGTTCTAAAATCATCCCCGTGGTACGGAACAGTAACCGTTTATACATTTCAAAAACCAATTACGGCTCGGCAAAGCAAAATTTCAAAATTCTAAGAATACTTAGTTATGATAAATTTAATTTCGAAAACTTAAGTGTTTTTGCTTTTTAGAAAATCGTTCTAGTTTTTGAATAATTGATCAAAAACGCGATTTTCGCATTCCGCTACATTTCACCTTAATGGTGCGAATACATTCAAAACAGTTTAAACGATTTCCAACAAATTTCCTTTCGGATATAAAGGTGATTTACAATCTATTTTTTTTCATAAATACGTCTATCACATAAGTTTTTCTTCGCCGAAGCATCTACAATACATAGTACTTCAAACCAACCAAATTCCATTGAATAAAGAAACGTTCATTTGTACATAATCTTATAACTATTTCAGGTTTGTTTGTATCAGTTCATCACTTTTATTCAATATATGAAAGCTGGCTATTGGTTGAACTTATGTAAGAGAAAGAAGTCTAATATAAAATAATAATTAGATTGGAACTCCAATAGTCTCCATTTATAAAACAGCAGAAGTAAATTCAGCACCCTATAAAGGATGCCAAACAATCTGCTAAAACCTATTTAAAATCAATCGAGAAAGGATTCATTTTCTCCAGGATATATATATATATATATATATAATATATATATATATATATATATATATATATATATATATATATATATATATATATATATATATATATATATACATATATATATATATATATATATATATATATATATATATATATATATATATATATATATATATATATATATATATATATATATATATATATATATATATATATATATATAGATATATATATATATATATATATATATATATATATATATATATATATATATATATATATATATATATATATATATATATATATATATATATATATATATATATATTTATATATATATATAACTATAGCTCCTTACCACATTGGGCGAGAAACGATAGAATATCTTTAAATTTTAGCTTCGCATACACAGACTCAACTATGTATGGAGAACCAAAAACCCATGCACGTAGTTGCATTGCATGAATGCGGGACAGTTACATATCTGATGATATGAAGTACTGTAATCGTACTCACAAAAATCACACGAATAATACTCAGCACGCTACTATAGCCATGTGCTACTTGAGTTTGTTTGATGTTCAGTAAGAGCTCTGAGCAGAATACTGCAATGATGCTTGGAAAAATGCAGTGGTCATTACGACATTTTCAGATTCAAATCTGGTAGATATGCTTTTGACTGAGCGCAAGTTTGCAAATTGCGCGAATAGCTGACATGTTTGGATGCAGCAAATAACGAATCTTGTGCTTTATCCAACTAGTTAAAAAAGGTAAACCTAGTTCAGGACCAACAAAATCATTCGTTGCACCAGCGTTAGCCAACTCATCAGCCCATTGATTTACAGTAATACCAGAATGGCCGGGCACCCATGAGAAGTAAACAGCATTTGAGATGCTAAGGTCTTCAATGTGAGTTCGATATGCGGTCACTAGATTCGACCGTGAGTCATTCGAACCAAGTGCTTTTAAGACTGCCTGACTGTCGGAACAAAAATAAAATCGTTTACCATAGATTCTTTGCTTGAAACACAGTACAGTATCTAACAGGTGAATGAGACTGCTCTAGCCTCATTTCAAGACAATAACCACTAGCACCAGCACGACCATCGAACAGAAAACCGTCCGTATAACAAACTATGTGTTCATCAAGTTGTCGTTCAAAATTACTTGACAACCATTCCTCACGAAGAGGATAGCTCACATTGCATGCATGTGAGAATTAGGTCACTATGAGCGAAAAAATCCTCATCTCAGGTAACCATTTGAGACCACAACGAGTGTGGTTAGAAGCATAGTCTATAGGGTTACTGTTCCATAGCCTGGTAACCTTAAGATGGTACGATCCTACTTGACATTTGATCAACCATAGTAACCTTCAAACCGAAGAACTGTAACGGACGAGCTCGTGTGATTGAGTGAAAAGCACCATTGATGTTTTACCCGAATTTAAAGATAATCCAACCTGACAACACCATTGCTCAACAAATTGTAGGGCTTGCTGAATTAAATCAAAGAGAGTGTTAATGCTTTTACCATTCATCAATATATAATAACTGTCGTCGTATGTCCGTATGTCGGGAATCAAAAGTCATTAAGTTTCCTTAACAAACCATCAGCGACTAGGTTCCATAAAAGTGAGGATAGTACCCCACCTTGAGGACACCCACAGACATTCAGATTTCTAATCTCTGCTTGCTGAAGCGATGAACAAAGAAGTCGATTGCTAACCAAACAAGTATCCAATTTGTGATACTAAGTTATGCCATGACCACGGGCTGCTTCCACAATTGAGCTGAAAGACACCTTATAAAAGGCTCCTTCAATATCTAGGAAAACTCCCAACCAAGATTGCTTTTGTGAGAAAGCTTTTTCAATGTTGTACAGAACTTTCCACTGTGTCATTTCATGTAGCGGATGCACGCATAAACTAACATTCCGAATATAGTGATCGACTATGCGTACCACTGTTTAGGAAGAAACTAACTAAGACTGATATGCCTGAAACTATTCGCTTCCTCATATGCCTTTGAGAATCGATTTGACAATTATTTCCTGTCACGACCATGGAACTACATCCTTTCTAAGAGACTTGTTTGGAACAAAACTCTCAACTGCCCACTTGACATGGTCGCGACACACAATAGTCGATTTTCATACAGTAAATAGATGGAAAAACAGTATAAAAACGTTTAAAAATTCTCGCGCTTTAAAAACGCTACAAGCTTGTCTAACCCCGGAGCTTTATTGTTACACGACAAGAGCGCAAGTGAGAACTCTACCATCGAAAACGGTGATTCGTTTGTATTTGACGTCGCAGCGCGGGAGATCCTCTGGCCCGGAGCAGAGTCTGGGCATACCTTTTTTTGCGAAATCGAATATCCAGCGGTTAGAATATTCCTCGCTTTCGTTCGTGGTGTTTTCGTTGCGCATTCGTCGGGCTGTGTTCCAAAGAGTGCTCATCGATGTTTCTTTTGTTAATCAATCATCAAACTGGCGCCAATAATTAAGTTCTTCATTTGTTTGTCAAACGTCGCGTAATAATAATCAGGTGTTCTAACCGATTGGGAGGACGGATTTTAGTTTCCGCGCCGGGTACACGTTTCGTCTGAGCTTGAATCACGAAGTCGAGAATCAATCCAGCCAAAAACGTGTATTCTTCCTCCGGAGGAGTTCTTGTGTTGTTTCTAGTTTCTCAGGTATCGAATTTGCGTAGCATTTCCAATCAATATTTCGTGTTAAATATTGATTGTCTCCGATGGTCCTTATCCGCAGGCGATTGAAATTACGATAGGTAGATGATCGCTACCATGGGGAATAGGGATTACCTTCCACTTGCAATCCAACCGTAGCGATGTCGATCAAAGGGATAAATCCAGCGCACTTGGTCTTGCTGGTGGTGCAAGAATCCGTTTCATTTCTCCCGTATTCAAGATCGATATTGAAGTTGTCGCAAACATCATGGATCATAGATGATCTGTTATCGTCGTGAAGACAGTCCCATCCCGTACCGTGTGAGTTAAAGTCTCCTAAAACCAATGTCGGTGCTGGAAGGAGCTCTGTGATATCACTGAGCAGCGGATGCCCAACCGAGGCTCTTGGGGGAATATAGATGAAAGCAACTCAAATGTCCATGCCTTTGATTGCAACACGACATGCGACAACTTCAATACCTGGTATCGATGGAAGGTAAAAGAACAGCACTTTTTGATCCCTAAAAATACTCCTCTGTAGGAAGCATCTCGATCGAGGCGAATAATGTTAAAATCGTGGAAGTTTAGGGGTATTTTAGAAGTTCGCCAAGTTTCTCACAATGCAAATGCGTCACAATTTAGATTGTTTACTAATAGTTTGAAAGGGTCTATTTTAGTGATGATACTTCTGCAATTGCACTGAATTACAGTGGTCCGAAACAGGAAATTAGTGTGACAAAAATATTTCTACTATTAAATATTAGTTCTTTGTAGTTAGTGTCTTCACAAAAGTTGTTTGTGATTAAATGGCGCTCTGTTTGATGAAAAAAGTTACCAGGGTGGTCCTCATTTAGATTGAAATCTGAGATCTAACTTTCTTAATTGAACTCAAAAATGATTTTGTTGTACAATGTAGTTGTAAGAAATTTTATTTTGAGCAACTTTGTTGAAAAAAGCACATCTCTAGCTCTTCATTTGATCAAGTAACATAAATTTTCCCGAATAAAAGTAGGGTGGCTATTAAAAATTACTTTTTTTGTTCTAACTTTTTTGTTAACCGTTCTACCGAAAAGTTGTTTTCAAAAGAGTTGTTGAACTAATCATTGCGCAAAATTTTGCTCAACCAAGCTTTTTAATATGAGTTACCGGTAAAAAGTTATGATTGTTTTTTCATCACAAATCAGTATTCATTAGATGCCAGATCGATAAAAATATATCCTATGCGGTTCCTGAAAGGTCATAATATAAGTAAAAATTTAAGAGAAAATTGGAACGTTGTAACGTATGCAAACGTTTTCCGGCCGAGCAGTGGTGAGAGGAAAGAGCGAAAGGAGTGTTTCTTTTGTTCTTTACGGAAAATCGTAACTCTCTTTGTCAATAAACCTCTTTTTTCTGTATTTCTTCACTTCTATTTGGCTACACTCTTGAATACTTTTTTTTGGATCAATTTAATACCGGAACTTATACACTTTTCGTTCAGTTTTTACCTTAATCTACCTACAGCAGAAGTTAATTGACTTGTTGACTTCTGGTAAGATGTACTTTTCGTTTCTGGTGAGATGCACTTTTCGTTTCTGGTGAGATGAGAACACAGATAACTAAACAAAGCTGAAAGTCTGAAATTCAGAACACTCGCGCGTGATTAAATCAAATTTGCTTGTTTTGGTCAAGTTTTGACCGCTTGTCGTGATTGCCACTTTGTTGAACCCGCTAGTCACGATCGGTTATCGCGTACCACGTTGGCGTTTCGGAACTGATCTCACTACTAACGGCTATTTACCGTCAACTATTTGGAACCGACTAACTCCTGACTCTTCCCAACTATGGTTTTTTTTGAGCTTCTAACATTTACTTTCGGGTGAAGCCCGAAGATTTGAGTGCAAGCCGAGCTTGTGATTTTAAGTAGAATGTTCATACGACTTTCTCCCGAAGTTCTACCGAAAGTCGAGACTACTGTCACTATGCCAGAGGCTGTGACCAGTGTCCGTGAAAATGACTTTGATTTCTACAACATTACTGCGCTGGCTAATGCTGTCTATGGTTTTATAACAAAGTTTCTCAAACATAGTTGCGATGCCTAGTGCTCAAAAAAGGTGCATGCTTCTATAACGAAGTTTATACATGAAGGTTGCGGCTACACTGATATGAGAGTTTCCTTCACAATTTCCTACTTTTTCTATGATACTAGTAAATTCAAAGGAAAATTTGCTACCTTACCTACCTTGTTCCATGGTTCCCTTTGTCTTCAACTTGCCACCGCATCCGATCACACCCTCTCGTTCTCTTAGGTAGCTTGGCTAAGCTACCGGCATCCTTCCTTCTGCGACGACTATTTTCGGGCACACACACAGTTTGGGACTCCAAAAGAAAACTTCTGGTCATTTTGTATGATTCTGTGCCTCTAATGTAATCAATTTTCTATTCTATGATTGTTATTATTATTATTATTATTATTATTATATTCGTATTACGTAATCTATTGTCTAATTTATGATTATCATTATTTGTATATACGTATTTTTTGTCATAATCGCATTGTGCATCATATTCTTTTTTCCATTGTCATATCTTTGTGCATCGCATTTTTTTGTATTCGTTATCATACTTGTTCTATCTATTAATTGAATCTATGTGTTGTATTTTCTTTTTACCTCTAATGCATTTGAGTGTATCTGTCGATATATTTATGTTATCTCGAGTGAATTTCCTTTAACAGAGAAGTTTTCATATTTATGTAATTGATTTTTTTTGTAGATAACTCGAACCTCTTTAACCCGTAGATGCAGATCGACAACCCGTCCGTCGACAATACGTCTGTCTGTGGAAATAAAATTGTTATTAAAGTTGCGGCACGCGAATGCTTGTTACAGGTTATTAATTTCGATGATGTATATGCCCTTTTATTTCTAAACTGTCCCACGACTAGCTTCTATGCCGTATTCATTTTAATGGTGCCTTACCATCCTCGCTTCTATAGCTTCAGAAGTCGTCCTTCCGTCCTATTACTGGAATAGCTTCTAAACTGGTCGGTTGTCTAGTATCCATGCCGCAGTTTCTCTCCCCGATAACCCAAGCTGGTTCTTCCGGTGTGTGTTCCTGTTCTTCTTTCTAAAAATAGACTAAAATCTGGGTTTTAATATTTTTCTTATAATGAAAGGAACCCATAAAGTAACTTAGATTCTAATTCCGTGCTGAACGTTTTGTATCAATCAAAGGGGAAAAACCATCAACAGTGACTATTATATAGCGTTATTAGAGCGTTTGAAGGACGAAATTTCAAAAAACGGCCTCATTTGAAGAAGAAAAAAGTTTTGTTTCATCAAGACAATGCACCGTGTCACAAGTCGATGAAAACCATGCTGAAATTGAACGAATTGGGTTTCGAATAACTCCCTCATCCACCGTATTCTCCAGATTTGGCCCCCAGTGACTTTTTCCTGTTCTCAGACCTCAAGAGAATGCTCGCTGGTAAAAAATTTAGAAGCAATGAAGAGGTAATCGCTGAAACTGTGGCCTATTTTGAGGCAAAGGACAAATCGTACTACAAAAATGGTATCGAAAAGTTGGAAGATCGCTATAATCGCTGTATCGCCTCTGATGGCAATCATGTTGAATAATAAAAACAAATTTTGGCAAAAAAATGTGTGTTTCTATTAAACGATACGAACTTTTCAGCCGAACTGTTATATATATATATATATATATATATATATATATATATATATATATATATATATATATATATATATATATATATATATATATATATATATATATATATATATATATATATATATATATACATATATATAATGAATCCGATGTACCACTGGCCCATGGAATGTCTATTTTCGAAATAAAGGCAATAAATTTGATGCAAGTTACGAAAAAATTTATATCACATTTCTCTGAAGTTGTACAAATCTCTGAGGTTAATGAATATAAAATTCGAGTTGTTGTTAACGATTTCAATTAGGCAAACGAAATTGTTAACTGTAAATTATTCGTTTTTGAGTATCGAGTTTGCATTCCATCGAAGGATGTAAAAATTGACGGCGTTGTCACTGAATCCAGCCTAACAGTCGATGATTTACTTAAAAATGGAGTTGGTCGTTTCAAAATCTCATTGCAAGATACCTTAGATAACTTATCCGTTTGGGCTGTTCATCTGGATATCGAATTCTCTGCGGAGAAAGAAGAGCTGGCCGTCTTTTCAAGAAAGCACGATCCCGCGCAGCTTCAACTTCATATGATGAGAAGAATGATCCAACAGGCTTTGACTTTCAAATACCTCGGGGTGTGGCTTAATTCGAAATGAACGTGGGGAGGACACATTAGGTATCTGCTAACAAAATGCCAACAAAGAGTAATTTTTTTTCACACATAAGAATAACAGGATCTTGGTGAGGTGCCCATCTGAAATAACGATACTTTCAGTGATGGAATATGGATGTGTTTGTTTTCGTTCAGTTGCAAACTCTCAGTATCGTCAGTTTGCGAATCGCCTTGAGCTGCATGCATTCGACACATACAATGAGTCTTGAAGTTCTGGTGGGAGCTCTTCCATTGAAAGATCGCTTTTTGGCAGCTTTCATCACGACTGCTAATAAGATGTGAGGTACTGAATCTCTTGGTTATTAATAACTTCGAAAAGGTAGTCGAGCTTCAATCTCAAGCAAGATTCATGACAATGTATTTCAACCGTATGTCACAGGAAATCAACCCTTCAAGATATATTCTCATCCGTCTCCTAAATGTCCCTGTCTCAATGTTATTTTTCGACACATCCATGCAGCGCGAAGTGCGTGGAATCCCGGATCATCTACGCTCGATAGAAATATTTTCAAGTAAGTTCAGGCATATTGACCCTGAGAAAATGGTTTACTCGGACGGAGTACGAATTGAAGTAACTACTGGGTTTATTATGTTCAACAATAATGTTTCTTTTTCATTTAGGCTCAAGAACCTGCATCTGTTATATAGCGGAGTTACCCGCAGTTCATTATAGCTTGAGTGTAATCGGCACGTCCTCTTCGGAGGATGTTGGAGAGTTAGTACTCCATGTTAGAAGCGACTTCTAACAGCGTCTGTTGTGATATCCAGCGGATGAGTATGAAATGCTTTATCCCGTCCAGCTAAAGGTGGCAACCCCACCAACGGGATCGTCCTAATGCTAGTTGGGATATTAAACAGAGCAAGCACGATGATCCTCCTGCAAGACAGGGAGTTGGCGTAGGTCTAATTAGACACCCGTAAAATATCTATTGCAATGAACACAGGAGAAAATACGACCCGGAACAATCGGCATAGACCCACGTGACGAAATAAGGACTACGATTGGAAACTTGGAACATGGAACTGCAAGTTTCTAGATTTCGCAGGCTGCGACAGGATAATATACGATGAACTAAATCCTCGAAACTTCGACGTCATAGCGCTGCAGCAGCTTTTTTGAACGGGACAGAAGGTGTTAAAAAGCGGACATCGAGCGGCTACTTTCTACCAACGCTGATTAACGCTAGTATGTATAAGTTGAGAATTAAAGGCTGTTTTTTCAATTACAGCATCATTAACGTGCACTGCCCACACGAAGGGAGACTTGTTGACGAGAAAGAAGCGTTCTAAGTGCAGCTGGAACAAGCCAATGACGACTGCCCACACAGGGACGTAAAAATTGTCATCGGTGACATGAATGCCCAGGTAGGAAGGGAGGCAATGGACCGACCGGTAAATGGGTCGATCAGTCTGCATACCGCATCGAATAACAACGGCCAACAATGTGTCAACTTTGCGGCTTCCCGAGGAATGGTAGTCAGAAGCACCTTCTTTCCCCGCATGGATATCCACAAAGCTACCTGGAGATCATCTGACCAACAGACCGAAAACCAAAGCCACCACGTTTTGATCGACGGAAAATTTTTCTCGGACATCAACAATGTTCGCACCTACCGCAGTGCGAATATAGATTTGGACCACTACTTGGTTGCTGTATGCATGCGATCAATACTTTTGACAGGGGTACCAAACTCCGAAACCAAATGTCGCGGTTTGACATCGCGCGGCTCCGGGATGCTGGAGTAGCTCAAAATTGCGCGCAGCAGTTGGCAGTGGCACTACCAACGGAAAACCAGCTTGCTGCAGCTACTCTTGAAGATGGCCGTAGAGACATTGGTTCTGCCATAAGTAGCACTGTATCAGCAACGCTAGGTACGGCGGCTTCGAACGTAAGGAATGACTGGTTCGACGACGATTGTGAACAGTTAGTGGCCAAGAAGAATGCAGCTTGGACGAGCAAGAGGCAACACCCCGGACGAGAGCAAACGGGAAGCGATACAGACAGACACGGAACAGATTAAACTCGGTATCCCATAGAAAAAGGCGGGTGGGTAATGTCAGAGACATAACTGGATGTCGTGAATACGAAAACAACTGACATGTTCCTTAACACTTCCGAATATCAATTAGTTGATCAATTGTATGATTTATGCAAGCATTTCACTTTTTCACATTTTTCACAAAAAAAGAAGGCTTCACTTGATCTCGATTACTGTGAATTTCACACAGCGAAAAGTGCACAAATCTAACCAAACTGTTCTTGATTTGCACTAAACTGAGGATAACTAGCTTCAATTTGCGAACAACAAATCCTAATATTTGCAGCGGAATATATTCAATAGTTGCACTATTTATGTACCATTTATTTTCACTATTTCACTGTCACGTTATTACATTTTCACAAAGTCACTATACTTTAATGAAGCATAACAAACGTTACAATACAGATACGCTTATTTCGTAAAGTTATTTACATCCTTCTTCAGTGTATCGTGTACACGTTATTGACAGTGAAATAGTGGAATTAAATGGTACATAAATAGTGCAACTATTGAATATATTCCGCCAACAGCTCCAGGTAAAAATAGTAAAAATAGAAATCCTAATAGTTCTTTAGAAAACTTTTAGAGCCATTAGAACGGCTGATTTTGTGTAATGCTCTCCACCTTTGTTTTTCACCAATGACGTAATCGCTCTTGTCGGAAGCGAAACTAGCTTTGCAAACGACACAAAATACATCTGCTCGCATTGGCGATAGAATCCAAACTGATCCAATTTTTGTTAGGAGCTTTCTTTTTACGTGATTTCGTTTGTAGCTTTTTCACTAATGGGCGGTCCTAACGGCTAAAAAAATAGCCGCATACAGAATTTTAATGTCGTTTATTTCATTTCGGATTTGCATAATTTATTGAAAGAAACTATCAATATGCTGTAGGGATTCGTTTCTAGCATTCACAAGGACCAAATTGAGGAACTCACTACGATATTCAACACTTTTCGGAACATTTTCCTCGCACGATTTGTTGTACAGCAGCAGATATTTTGTTCTCTTCCTCAGAACGCGTTCTGATTGACTGGTGTTGACATGGGTCAAATGAGACAGGTTTTTCAATAGTGTACTATTGAAATACTTCAATGCTTTTGCTATACACGTTTAAGTTGAAAAATTTCGATTCTATTGGAAGTTAGATTATATAAATCCTTCCACAGATCACTGAGCTATGAGCTTTCAAAATACGAGAAAGGCAAACGCGCCTTATGAATTATCCTCTTTGATACTCGTTTATACCAAACATTTCAGAAAAGGTTAATTTTGAATTATTTGAGATTATGTCACACAACTGAAAATTTTATCATGATATTGTGATCATATTTCCAATGGCATGTAGCAAAAATTATCTTGATTCGTTAGATACAACAAGAGATATTCACGATCAAAAACTTATCACTCTCTCAGAGGGTAAATTTTGAAAAGGCACCCCATAGTAAAGTAAGTCGTATTCACGACAAAAAAGCGTCAACAGGAAGACCGATATCGCGAAGCGATGGAACAGCTGTTTCGTTCTAATGACACAGGTAAGCTCTATGAGAAAGTCAACCGTTCGCGCAGAGGCCATGTTTCACAGCCCGATATGTGCAACGACACCAACGGGAATCTTCTCACGAATCACTGTAAGGTGATCGAGAGGTGAAGGCACTATTTCGACGAGCACCTCAATTGCGATGTATGGAATACGAAAGTGGCGGCGCTATAACGAACTTGGGAACGCGTGCGTAGGACAATAGACTGGCGGTCCCAGACCTCGAAGAAGTCGAGGAGAAGGTAAGCGAGTTGAAAAATAATAAGGCCACTGGCGTTGACCAACTACCAAGCGAGCTACTAAAACACGGTGGTAATGAACTGCATTGGGTCGTTATCAAGATCTGGGAGAACGAGATTTTACCGGGAAGCTACGTACATAGGACTAAAAGCTGAGGCCAAATGGATCGGACTAGACATCAATCGAGCACAATTTTCCATCGATCGAGCAAAATTGTCCGTCGTACGAAGTTAACCATCTACAGAACGCTGATTAGACCGGTTATCATTTACAGGCACGAGTCCTGGACAATACTTGTGAAGGATCAACGCGCACTGAGTGTTTTTGAACGGAAGGTGTTGCGAACCATCTTTGGCAGAGTGCGAATGGAAGACGATACGTGGAGAAGGCGAATGAACCCTGAACTGCACCATTTGCTGAGAGGAACAACCCTCGTCGGCCAAGGTTGGGTGGTTACGGTTAGCCAAGCATGGTGTTAGAATGTCGGAGAACAACCCGGTTAAAATGATCCTCGATAATGATCCGACTGGAATAAGGAGAGGCACGCAGCGGACCAGATGGATCGATCAAATTGAGGACGACCTGCGGACCTTTCGCAGCTACCGAAGTTGGCGGCGAACAGCCATGAATCGAGTTGACTGGAGACACCTCCTGTATACAGTAGAGACTCGCGTGGTCTACGACTGAAGGAGTGGGAGTAAGTAAGTAGTCGTCACATTATCTTAAAACCATTTTATTCTCTTCACAGATGGTCTGGGCGTAATTGAAGCCATTCCCTCAAACGCTGCTGGAGGAAGAAAATGATTTCTTGGTCAAACGTGGTACTATTTAGGGTGAAATTTATGAGAGACCGATTGCTTTCAATGAATTCGTCTATATAATATAGCGCGTCTCACCAAAGAACACTTGCCAACTGGCAAGCTTCTTGGGATAGAGATGATCTGGGTCGGTGGATGCACTGAATTATCTCTAAAATATCGAAAAAGGCATGGTTCAAGGAGCTGAGTGTGAGTGGGGACTTCATTCCTGTGATGTCCAGACTCATATCCAATCACTACACGGCAGATGCACATCTCCTTCGAATTGGACTTTCCTTGCGTACTCAAGGTATCCAATGTTCCAGTTCAAGACATTCTTGCTTGTTGTGTCCTTCCTTACACAAAATTTTTTTATTATTTCATGAAGACTATTGGAGTTCCAATTTAATTGTTATTTTATCTTCGACTACTTCCGTTTCCATGAGTTCAACCAATAGCCAATAGCTTAAATTGAATAGCAGTGATAAACTGATACAAACAACACTGAAATAGTTATAAGCTCATGAGCAAAATGAATGTTTTATTATTTGATGGAATTTATATTAGTGAATCGTTTGATAAAAACAGTGTTTAAATTAACTAATGAATTAAGACATACTAATATGATTTACGACTACTCGCCCACCCATGGAAGTTGACAATCTATGGGTCGCTAGTGGTTTCCCAACTGGCTAAGAATACCGCTACGGTCTACCTGTACCGGTGGTATAAGTCCACCAAACAGGTAAGCCGTGTGGCATCCAGCGGAACTATTTTCTATCAAGAATTAATCCACTGGTTTCTTGTGGTAATAGGAACTCCTAAGTCAAGGTGTATTTTCGTACCGATGACTGAATGGCTGCAGGAGATTAATAAATGCAGTCGTGAACGGAATAGCTTGGGTTTTTCCGTTACTGCGTTTAGCGAGGCACTGGCATAGTGGACGATTTATTTCTTCGCAACTTGTGGGATTTAAATGATTAAAGCATTAAAAACTCCTTCCATGTTTTGCTTATGGGCGATTATAAGCCAATATATTTGGGTTCTTCTAGTTATTGTACGATAAGTGCTGGAGATGGAGCGTTCGTTACTTTAATTGATAATGGATAGAGTAGCACAAATAAATCTCCAGCATAAACGAACAGCAAATATGAATCTATTTTGACTTCTGCAATAGATATTTGCTAAAGGGAATTTTCTTAAGTTGTTAAACTTAGTCTATGCATACTTGCAAACAAAAGACAGGAAACTGGCAAGCTTCTTGGGATAGAGATGATCTGGGTCGGTGGATGCACTGAATTATCTCTAAAATATCGAAAAAGGCATGGTTCAAGGAGCTGAGTGTGAGTGGGGACTTCATTCCTGTGATGTCCAGACTCATATCCAATCACTACACGGCAGATGCACATCTCCTTCGAATTGGACTTTCCTTGCGTACTCAAGGTATTTAATGTTCCAGTTCAAGACATTCTTGCTTGTTGTGTCTTTCCTTACACAAAATTTTTTTATTATTTCATGAAGACTATTGGAGTTCCAATTTAATTGTTATTTTATCTTCGACTACTTCCGTTTCCATGAGTTCAACCAATAGCCAATAGCTTAAATTGAATAGCAGTGATAAACTGATACAAACAACACTGAAATAGTTATAAGCTCATGAGCAAAATGAATGTTTTATTATTTGATGGAATTTATATTAGTGAATCGTTTGATAAAAACAGTGTTTAAATTAACTAATGAATTAAGACATACTAATATGATTTACGACTACTCGCCCACCCATGGAAGTTGACAATCTATGGGTCGCTAGTGGTTTCCCAACTGGCTAAGAATACCGCTACGGTCTACCTGTACCGGTGGTATAAGTCCACCAAACAGGTAAGCCGTGTGGCATCCAGCGGAACTATTTTCTATCAAGAATTAATCCACTGGTTTCTTGTGGTAATAGGAACTCCTAAGTCAAGGTGTATTTTCGTACCGATGACTGAATGGCTGCAGGAGATTAATAAATGCAGTCGTGAACGGAATAGCTTGGGTTTTTCCGTTACTGCGTTTAGCGAGGCACTGGCATAGTGGACGATTTATTTCTTCGCAACTTGTGGGATTTAAATGATTAAAGCATTAAAAACTCCTTCCATGTTTTGCTTATGGGCGATTATAAGCCAATATATTTGGGTTCTTCTAGTTATTGTACGATAAGTGCTGGAGATGGAGCGTTCGTTACTTTAATTGATAAACGAACAGCAAATATGAATCTATTCTGACTTCTGCAATAGATATTTGCTAAAGGGAATTTTCCTAAGTTGTTAAACTTAGTCTATGCATACTTGCAAATAGTGCTCTCAATATTTCTCTCATATCGGAGCTCACAACTCGGGATATTTGTGCTGTCACAGTTAGTATGGCTATTGATGGCATAGACAGGAAATATGTCTATTTTTCGGCAAATATTTACTGCATAACCAACCATCGCCAAGCGAAGAATTCAAAGAAGTTGTATCATACTGCTGAAAAAGTGATTTACCACTTACAGTCGGCAGTGACATCAATGCTCACTTTTTGGCAGCACAGATATATATTCGAGAGGCTCCGATATGATGGAATTTGTGAATACTACAAACCTTGCACATAGTCAATGCAGGGAATCGGCCGACTTTTGCGAGATCTGCTCTGGTAGAATTGCACATGAGTTGGTAAATTGGCTCGTCTCCGATGAGCTCAAACCCTCGTTATCTGATCATAGGTACATCTGTTTTGATCATGGAAACGTTAAATTCGATATTGTCACATATCGTTATCCCAAATCTAAAAACTGGGACTTCTATGAAGCGGACATATATCGTAATCACAAATCTACAAACTGGGATCCCTATGAAAAGGACTTGGCGACTACATTTTACGGGTACCAACCAACAATTGAAATCCCAATTGATTTAAAAAAATGTTGACGAGACAAACTCATAGTTGCAGCATATGAAGAGGCTTGTCCACTTCGGAATGTGTGAGGAACTTCTTGGTAGAATGCTCAACTTGCTAGACTAAGAAAACTATGCAGAAGAGGCATTCGTGTCAGCACGGAGGGATTACAAAAATGTTCTTCGATCGTCTTAGCGAAGTGGTTGAAAAAGCCTTTGCACAAATGTATCTAATTTCAACGAGGCTAACAGATTAAGTAAGTTACTTTCGAAATCTAAGGACTTTGATGTCGGTTGCTTAAGAACTTCAGGTGATGAGTACTTGTCTGATGAAGGAGATATACCTCACCATCTTTTTCGCACACTCACTTTCCAGGATGTATTGAGCCAACACCGACAGCTGTTCCGGAGACTTTTCCTGGTAGTTACGATTCCCGGACCCTTGCTCGAAAAATTGAATCGATCGCCACTGTAGTACGCCGATTTTAAATCACTGTTTTGGTGTCATTTATTTCGATATTCTTTCAGTTCGGAAAGTAACTCACATATTTGTTGCACTTGATTGTTTCTTCCGTCTCGATTTTAAATCACTGATTTGGTGCCATTTATTTCAATATTTTTTCAGTTTGGAAAGTAACACACATATTTGTTCCATATTCCATATTTGTTTCTTCCGTTTCGATTTTAAATCACTGTTTTGGTGTCATTTATTTCGATATTCATTCAGTTCGAAAAGTAACTCACATATTTGTTGCATTTTCTAAAGCACGAAAAATGTGCTAAGTCCTTAATACTGGGCTTAGCATTTGTTTCCCAATTGTAATTTTTACAGTTCGAATTGATTCCTTTTTAACACTGGACACAGCACTTCTTAGTCCCTTCTTAACTGGGAACCAAGCTTGTCGCGCGGTGAACACTGTCACGGTCTGCCATGTGACATGTTCTTTTCTTTCGAAGGATTAAAAAGGGTTGTTGTTGTTAAGTCTTGACTACAGAATGTAGTCGCTTTATTTTTCCGCATTTTGGTTTTATAGAATAAACTAATTTTATCTGTGTACGTGTAAGTTTAACGAGAAGTCTTGAGAGATATCGATAAGATTTTGGTAATGATTATATGGAGAAGGCTAATGTTAATGTTAACATCGCTCGACTCGCAGCGATGGCAAGAACAATTGTAGTTATTTATTTTCCTTCGCGCGAGGCGGAAAATCCACGCTAGCGGCGCGCATGGTTTAAAGTGTTTATATTCATTGCGTTTCTTTGCTTGTGCGCTGTAAGCAATTCAAGTGTTTAAGATAGGAGGACCGTTTTTGGTACCGAGCATAATTTCGGTCATATCGGTCCAACTCAAAAAATATTTGAAGTTTATGATTTGTAAAGTGCCGATGCATCAAATCATAGGACTGTATGTGCTAACATACAATGTATGGCTGGTTTCCGTACAAAGTATTCTCAAGAAGACGTTTACAATGTAACTTGATTTTGTAATTCCGCCACACAATTCCACTAATTGACGAGATTCTAGATAATCTTGCAAACAGTAAATATTTTTCTACCTTGTATTTATAATCAGCGTTTTACCAAGTACCAATTAACTCAAAAGATGCAGCCAAGACAGCGTTTTCAACTCCAAAAGGCCACTTTTAGTTCAGAAGAATGCCTATGGGCCTGCGTAACAGCCCGTCGACGTTCCAAAGATGAATGAATACGGTACTTTATGAAATAGAAGGGGTTGAAGCAATCGTCCATCTGGATGATATAATTGTTTTCGGTGTTCCCATAGAGGCTCTCCGCCGACATAATCTAAAAGTCGAGCCAGGCAAATGCCAAATTTTGAAAAATGAAATTAAGTATTCAGGACATGTAATTGACAAAGAAGGAATTCTTCCTATGGAGGACAATATAAAAACAATAAAAGAGATGGCGGCACAAAAAACAGTCAAATGTGTCCGGTCATTCTTAAGAACAGTAAATTTCAACGGAAAATTCATACCTCACATAGCAGAGAAGCGTAAACCATTGAACGATCTCTTGTGTAAGAACATTTAGTTTACTTGGACAGAAGAGTGTCAAAAATCTTTCGAGGATTTGCGAATTTTTTTATTTTCTGACACTCTGTTAGTTGGACCGAACTATAAAGATACGTTCGTGATCACGACAGATGCGAAAGAGTACGCTATTGGAGTAGTACTCTCTAATGAAAAATCGATCGATAGGCCCATTTCATATGCAAGCAGAGGCCTAGTAGGTGATGAAAAGGAATACCACACGATTGAAAAAGAATTGTTAGCCATCGTATGGTAAGTGAACCATTTCAAACATTTTATTTATAATCAGAGATTTATTGTATACACTGCTCATAGACCGCTGATTTCAATATGGCATTTAAATTAAACTTCGCTTACGCTAACGCGTCTTCGTCTGAAACTACAAGGGTTGGAAATGGACATTTGTTATAAACAAGGCAAAGATAATGTTGTGGCAGACTTTTTATCTAGACTGCCCGAGCAGGCCGAGTCCTTACACCCTACTTCAATAATCACTAGACAACAAAAGCGTCAACAACAACAAGCAGAAAAAAATGAACTTGCAAAGCGGAAGAACGCGGAAGGTAAAACTGCCCCCGCCAGACAGCTCACTGATGAGTCTGGACGATTTACGCTATTTAAAAACAAACAAAAATCAGATTATAATCCGCACATGGACGGATTTGAAAACATTAAATGGGACGAAAAGGAAGATTTGGGAGCACTCTCATATTTCGAAGAATATGAAATAAGTATGAATAATAATAACATCAATTTTGATCGACTGAAATTTCCAAACATAAAGCTAGTGAAAGCGAATTTGACGGTACTTTCATAGTAGCAAACAGCAGATCAGCATATAAAGAATTAGCCGAACTGGTGGACCCACCACACGGTTTGAAGGACTATCTGAATGGAAGAGTATTTGCAATCCCAGAACGTAATATATGGGGATTGGTTCTAAATGGCTCGAGTAGATCAATAACCGATACAAGAATTCTAATAGATGGGTTAGTAGATGCATTCACTAACGCCACGCAGACATAAAAAATGCAAAGAACATGCAAACTATTTCTTTTCGAAACATGCAGAAAACCCCTGAGGCAAATGTGTTGAGATTTATTGAAGAGAAATTTGATAAAATTTTCACACTATACGCACCGGAAAAAGACAGGATGTGGGTGCCAGAAAAAGACCGCGAAACTACACTGAAAGAATTCCACGATGCTCCTCTAGGTGGACATGTTGGAAGCAAGCGAATATTGAACAGAATGAGTCCGCTATTCCATTTTACTAATATACGGAAAGATATTGAAAATTATGTTGAACAATGTAACTCGTGCCAGAATAACAAAATCGGTCGATCGAACAAAATTCCAATGAGAATTACCACGACATCGTCCGAACCATTCGAGAAATTGTATATGGACATAGTAGTAGCACCTGAGTCAGAATGGGGGAACAGTTACGGACTTGTTATGCAAAACGATTTGACTAGATATTTAATTGTAGCACCGATGGAAAATCAAAACCGATAATGGAACCAACTTTGTTAGTTCTCTTATGAAAAATGTATGTAAAATTTTAAAAATTAAAAAAATTACCAAAAGTACATATAATCCACAAGCAAACTTGGTGGAACGATCGAATAGGGAATTGAAAACCTATTTAAGACAATACGTAGGTAACGAACCGAAAACATGGGACCAATTACTCCCATTCTTCAGTTTCGAATATAAGACAACTGTAAATTCCTCAACGGGTTATACACCGTTTGAATTATTATACGGAAGACGGGAGAACATTCCAAACTCCTTTAACAAATACGATAATAATGGTCTCTACTATTAGGACTACTTCAATGAAATGCGATCGACATTTAAACGACTTCATCATCAAGCCCGGGAGAATCTAATTGCGTCTAAACAAAAGCGCAAAGAATTGTATGATAAAAACTCCAACGAATGGCATCCAATGTGGGGAGACTTAGTGCTAGTAAAAGCTAATCCCACAGGCGCAGGACAAAAATTACAATCACTTTGGAGAGGACCGTATGAAGTAGTCGCTCTTATTAGTGAGCAAACAACAACTATAAAAAGTGGGAATAGACTAGAAATGGTTCACAATAACCGATTGAAAATGTATACGGATTGAGAAACTGAATTTCATCACAGAATATTGAGATAATTAAGAAATTATCAAAGAAACATTAGAAAAGTAATAAAAAAATTCAAAATGCATACAAAGTAATACACGAAAATAAACATATTGTATTCAAAGTTTCATCGGAAAACTAAATAAAAAGAAATAATATTAAAAATATAAGGGAAACCGAAATCCTGAGAGTAATTGAAGTAAAGACAAATATGATACAGTTATAACAGAAATTAACAGCAAACATCATACAGTGATACGTTGACATAAGAATTCAACGAAAAACCTAAAAACACAGTGTAAGGAAATCAATGGGTAAGATAAAAATATGATAAATATACCAAGAAGGGAAATATATCAGCGAATTATGTAAGATGAAAGTCGAAATGAATCAATTCGAACACGAGAAAAAAAAAATGAGTACGAGCAGAAGGATATTAAAACTGTTAAGAGGGTAATATAAATATATTTTATGATGTTATTGGATAAAAAGTACGAGAGTCAAAAAAAAATTATACTTATGCGATGAAACGAACATAATGGAAACAAGTGGGCATCGAACGTTAATAGAAAAATAAGGCGAAATTGATGGTTATCATGTCATACACAGTAATATCGAGCTGGTCAGAAGGAGAAAAAAATGTTAAATTGAAGAGGAAGATTATAGATGTTAGAAAAATGTGTTCTTAGGAGGAAGCTATAATGCTCAAAATTGAAATAAACTGGGTAAAAGTTTCAATTCGTTTACAAAAAAAGAAGAGCACATTACACAAGGAAGGTAAACATAATGGTATAGAATACGGAAATAATGTTATAAATAAGGAGAATTTCTATGGTGAAATATAATTGGTATAATACTCAAACAGTTCTTTATTTGCACTGAACTGAGAATATTTCCCTTCGATTTGCGAGCAAGAAATCCTGATAGTTCTTTAGAAAACTTTAAGAGCCATTAGAACGGCTGATTTTGTGTAATGTTCTCCACCGTTGCTTTTTCACCATTGCAAATGACTGGCAGCTGTGACGTAACCACTCTTGTCGAAGGAAACTAGCTTTGCAAACGACACAAAATACATCTGCACTGAACTATAAATTGGCGATAGAATCCAAACTGATCCAATTCTTGTTGAGAGGTTTGTTACCACCTGATTTTGTTTGTAGCTTTTTCACTAATTGGCGGTGTTATATTTTTCTGCCAAGTCCGCATAGTTTTGGCAGTCTCATGAATTTGTAGGTCAGTGTGTGCAGTTTTTTTCAGTTTTACAAGAACTATGATATAAAATTCAAAACTTGCATAAAAGTTGTGCAAGGTTTATCTGTTTGAAATGAACGCGAAACTTGCAGATATGAGAATATTATCATAAAAGTAGCAGAAATTGTTACATTACATACGCATTGAAAACAAAAATCAATTAGATGATTTGTATTCAGTTGTCATCTCGTGAAAAAATAGCAGAACTGACCTCACTTTTCAAAGATATTTAACGAAAAGTTAAGTTCATGGTTACTCTCATAGCTATATATAACAGCTTGAGCATATTGTTTTTGCAACATGGGCTTACCAGAATAATACCTACAGTATCACAAAAGTCGGGCCCACTAAGATGAATGACTATACTGTATTATTGTTTCATTCAACTAGAAGATTCAAACTGATAATAAACAAAACGTAGAGCATTTCCTTCCGAAATGTTAATATGTTAATCTTTCTTGTTATTTAGATAACATAAGTCATTACGATAAGCGAACCACTTTCTATTCAGCTCACTGTTACCATAGATGCCATAATGCAAAATATTCAAGAAAAATTCATTTCGGGATTTTTCAGGTTCAAAAAAACATTAGTTTGAAAAAAATCGTCTGAAAATTTTTAAAATCGTATCCTAAACACCATTACGATAATTGTCATTGAAAATAATGGACTGTTATTTTCACAGAATTGGTGTAGAATTATTAAAACATGTTAATTCAAAGGCGTTTGAAAATTTCGGACGTACGAATACATGTTTCACCATAAAAATGCAGTTCGTTGTCGATTATTCATTTACAAAAACACAAAAGATCAATTCAACAATATGTAGCATTATCACTTTTCATATGCATACTATACTACATGATCCATGTTCATGTTAAGAGCAGTTGTATTGAAAATCAAATGTAAAACTTATTTATAAGAAATTAGGTTTGTTATGTTTTTGTAAACGTCATTCAATTTCTTGGTTAAATTAAGCAGTAGTTTTCACGAGTTTCACAATTGTTTGATTTTACTATTGCCTTTTTGATGGGATCGCCGCATGAGCTCCCTATATTTTTCACGTGAACGACATCGACAGCTGTCTAGTAACCCTATGTGCACGAAGACAATTAGCAGCTGATGACGTTGTTTCAGTTACTGAACCCAAAGCTCTTGATCTGCAAAAACCATTGCAAGATACCTTAGATAACTTGGCCGTTTGGGCTGTTTATCTGAGTATCGAATTATTTGTGAAAAAGCAACGGTGGAGAACATTACACAAAATCAACCGTTCTAATGGCTCTTAAAGTTTTCTAAAGAACTATCAGGATTTCTTGCTCGCAAATCGAAGGGAAATATTCTCAGTTCAGTGCAAATAAAGAACTGTTTGAGTATTATACCAATTATATTTCACCATAGAAATTCTCCTTATTTATAACATTATTTCCGTATTCTATACCATTATGTTTACCTCCCTTGTGTAATGTGCTCTTCTTTTTTTGTAAACGAATTGAAACTTTTACCCAGTTTATTTCAATTTTGAGCATTATAGCTTCCTCCTAAGAACACATTTTTCTAACATCTATAATCTTCCTCTTCAATTTAACATTTTTTTCTCCTTCTGACCAGCTCGATATTACTGTGTATGACATGATAACCATCAATTTCGCCTTATTTTTCTATTAACGTTCGATGCCCACTTGTTTCCATTATGTTCGTTTCATCGCATAAGTATAATTTTATTTCTTATTGACTCTCGTACTTTTTATCCAATAACATCATAAAATATATTTATATTACCCTCTTAACAGTTTTAATATCCTTCTATCTCGTACTCATTTTTTTTCTCGTGTTCGAATTGATTCATTTCGACTTTCATCTTACATAATTCGCTGATATATTTCCCTTCTTGGTATATTTATCATATTTTTATCTTACCCATTGATTTCCTTACACTGTGTTTTTAGGTTTTTCGTTGAATTCTTATGTCAACGTATCATTGTATGATGTTTGCTGTTAATTTCTGTTATAACTGTATCATATTTGTCTTTACTTCAATTACTCTCAGGATTTCGGTTTCCCTTATATTTTTAATATTATTTCTTTTTATTTAGTTTTCCGATGAAACTTTGAATACAATATGTTTATTTTCGTGTATTACTT
This sequence comes from Malaya genurostris, assembly GCF_030247185.1. Taxonomy (NCBI): domain Eukaryota; kingdom Metazoa; phylum Arthropoda; class Insecta; order Diptera; family Culicidae; genus Malaya; species Malaya genurostris. The sequence continues at coordinate 148,454,426 of NC_080572.1, forward strand.
TGTATGCATTTTGAATCTTTTTATTACTTTTCTAATGTTTCTTTGATAATTTCTTAATTATCTCAATATTCTGTGATGAAATTCAGTTTCTCAATCCGTATACTTTTTCAATCGGTTATTGTGAACCTTTTCTAGTCTATTCCCACTTTTTATAGTTGTTGTTTGCTCACTAATAAGAGCGACTACTTCATACGGTCCTCTCCAAAGTGATTGTAATTTTTGTCCTGCGCCTGTGGGATTAGCTTTTACTAGCACTAAGTCTCCCCACATTGGATGCCATTCGTTGGAGTTTTTATCATACAATTCTTTGTGCTTTTGTTTAGACGCAATTAGATTCTCCCGGGCTTGATGATGAAGTCGTTTAAATGTCGATCGCATTTCATTGAAGTAGTCCTAATAGTAGAGACCATTATTATCGTATTTGTTAAAGGAGTTTGGAATGTTCTCCCGTCTTCCGTATAATAATTCAAACGGTGTATAACCCGTTGAGGAATTTACAGTTGTCTTATATTCGAAACTGAAGAATGGGAGTAATTGGTCCCATGTTTTCGGTTCGTTACCTACGTATTGTCTTAAATAGGTTTTCAATTCCCTATTCGATCGTTCCACCAAGTTTGCTTGTGGATTATATGTACTTTTAGTAATTTTTTTAATTTTTAAAATTTTACATACATTTTTCATAAGAGAACTAACAAAGTTGGTTCCATTATCGGTTTTGATTTTCCATCGGTGCTACAATTAAATATCTAGTCAAATCGTTTTGCATAACAAGTCCGTAACTGTTCCCCCATTCTGACTCAGGTGCTACTACTATGTCCATATACAATTTCTCGAATGGTTCGGACGATGTCGTGGTAATTCTCATTGGAATTTTGTTCGATCGACCGATTTTGTTATTCTGGCACGAGTTACATAGTTCAACATAATTTTCAATATCTTTCCGTATATTAGTCCAATGGAATAGCGGACTCATTCTGTTCAATATTCGCTTGCTTCCAACATGTCCACCTAGAGGAGCATCGTGGAATTCTTTCAGTGTAGTTTCGCGGTCTTTTTCTGGCACCCACATCCTGTCTTTTTCCGGTGCGTATAGTGTGAAAATTTTATCAAATTTCTCTTCAATAAATCTCAACACATTTGCCTCAGGGGTTTTCTGCATGTTTCGAAAAGAAATAGTTTGCATGTTCTTTGCATTTTTTATGTCTGCGGGGCGTTAGTGAATGCATCTACTAACCCATCTATTAGAATTCTTGTATCGGTTATTGATCTACTCGAGCCATTTAGAACCAATCCCCATATATTACCCAAAGCTCTTGATCTGCAAAAACCATTGCAAGATACCTTAGATAACTTGGCCGTTTGGGCTGTTTATCTGAGTATCGAATTATCTGTGGAGAAAACAGAAATGGTCGTCTTTTCAAGAAAGTATGATCAAGCGCAGCTTCAGCTCCATATGATGGGAAGAATGATCCATTAAAATTCGACTTTCAAATACCTCGTGGTGTGGATCGATTCCAAATGCACGTGGGTGAGACACATTAGGCCTGATAACAAAACGCCAACAATGAGCATATTTCCTACGAACTATAACAGTATCTTAAATTAAATATTACGAAATTCAGAGAAAATTAATATCAGTTTTCAGTTAATAGGGTTGTATATAAATATATATATATATATATATATATATATATATATATATATATATATATATATATATATATATATATATATATATATATATATATATATATATATATATATATATAGATATATATACATATATATATATATATATATATATATATATATATATATATATATATATATATATATATATATATATATATATATATATATATATATATATATATATATATATATATATATATATATATATATATATATATATATATAGATAGATATATATATATATATATATATATATATATATATATATATATATATATATATATATATATATATATATATATATATATATATATATATATATATATATATATATATATATATATATATATATATATATATATATATATATATATATATATATATATATATTTATATATATATACGTGTGCATTTTCACATATAGATTCTGCTTGTTCCAACAGAATACATTATTGAATCACCACCCTCGAATTAAAGTGTCTGGCAATTCCACAAATTATTATTCATTAGATATCTAAACGAAGGGGACATCAAGGGATTGCTTCCTGATTGCTGAATCACTTCATGGTGTTTTCTACCCTCAATACGTTGAAAGCACAAACCGTTCAAATTAGTTTTGTTTAGTAACATCTGTTATGTTTGCCTTTCTGATATACACGATAACGATTAAATGCTTCGAATGACTCTGACAATTGTTGTAATGGGTTCTAATTGAATTGAAAGCAAAGCTCCACGCCATTTGATGTAATGCTTATGGTAATTGGATTTATGAAGTATCTAAACAAAATTCGTTAATTGTTTTACCCTGAAGTGCGCAATATTGTTGGACAACAATATATCGGATGCGGGGGGCAAAGCGGAGACATGTCGGTTCAATAATTTTTATTTCTTTAACTTAACTATTCGTTGCGTTGAGTGATTGTTCAGAACGCGAATACGAATGGAAATGACATGCTTATTCACACTTCGGAAATTCTATACCTATTTAATATAAGAAAAGGTGAACAAACATAGCAGAAACACATTTATGTCGAATCTTACCAAAAACTCGGAATTTTTCATAATATTGTAAGTAAATTTTTTCATAATACTGTATAATGCATGGCAGCGACCGACGTTTACCATGTAAAAAACGTGCTTAATCCGCCTAGTAGTGAGATGAAACCTTTTTTATTCATCGACATGTGTGTTTTTATTGAAATTTCTGGCTTCTTTTACTTTTCTGGAATATTTTCTCCCTCAAAACTCGTGGTTATGAAGAACGACAATGTATTGGTGAAAGGATTTTTATTCTTATTTTGTAACCAATTTTTCTGCGATTGGCTCTATGTTTTGAACATGCATACACGCAATTCAAGATTGTGATGTTTAATATGTTATTATGCGGCTGGATTCAAGCGATTTTTAATGCAGTTCATTTTAGTGAACTCTCAAATACGAAATCAATTCCAAAGTAATGAACGACAATCTGGTTAGAGAATACGTTGTTGAGGGAGTCTTGAAAAGCTTCAAGGGATAGCCCTATGAAATTGTTCGGGTTGTAGAATTGTGCACCTTTTGTCTAAATCACTGCTTTGTTTATCAAATCAAATTAGGTTTGAATATTTTCTGTTCCATATGAACTTATCAGTATCCTTGCGAAATAATAATTCGAAAACAAATTTTTTGAGAGTTTTGAATGCACTGTAAAGGACCGTTTTGTTTAGAGGCTAACACTCTATGATGGAGGTCATAATGCATTTTCATCGAATACGAAGAAACAGAAGAATTTTCTCAACGTTTGCTCAATGCGTTAAGCTGAATCGATTGACAGTGTGTTGAAACAGAAGGTCTAGTTCCACATCGTAATGAGATACTCTAACTTGCTTTTCTTTTGAGCCCAACATTGTAAATTTTTCACGGATGCTGGTATCGTTATTTGTTTTGACGTTTTGCATTTTTTAAATTCATCACCCTATATCTCCAGAATCGGAAGTCTGCATCGGATAAAATTAGGCAATTTTGTATTAGCACCATAGCACTATAACCACTCAAAATTTCTTTTACTGGGACAGAGACGAAAAGGCACTTTCACCAATATGTCAATATCTCCGTTGATAATGAACGGATTTCATCACACTATGGCTAGTTGTATAGGTATTACAATCAGGTAGCTAAATCTTGTTCTTAAGATTAATTGAGACATATGTTAAAAAAAATTTCAAATTTCAACATAAAACTTCGTATTACTCAATATGTAAAAAAAAGAATCAAAGAACGAAAACAAAAGCGTTCTGCTGACAAAAAGATCTTTCATTTGCAACTCGCCCAATCAAAATCGGGCCATCTCTAGGATCTATGTTACGCCTCTTAATTTGGCACAATCAATTGGTATATTAAAATTAACTCAAAATATTTGTACTTTTGTATTTTCAGGGGTTTTTCTTCGAAATGTCAAAACATATTTGGAAAACTGTTGTAAAAGAATCGTATATCAATACATATGTCAAAAATTTAATTGGCATGCACACATATACATTTGTCATTTTGTGATCTCGACGAACTGAGTCGAATGGTATATGACACTCGGCCCTCCGGGCCCCCATTCAATAGTCGGTTTTCACAGTGATTGCATAACATTGCATTTATAGGGATTCTTCGTTTTCATTTCCATTTTCACTCTATACTACGGTATAAATTTTAAACACACTTCTCTCTGTTGTTCCGAAACCGGAAGTCGCATACGAACTAAAATTAACAGCTATGCTATTCATTTGAGTCTAAATTTGTGAAAATCGCCCCAACCAATCTCTGAGAAAATGAAGAGAGCAACTAACACTGCCTACAAATTGAAACAATTTTTAGCCAAATTACGAGTTAATTCATTTTTCTGCATTATCGCTCTAAATGACGGGTTGCAATTTCATACACACTTAATCCTGTATTTTTAGAATCAGACTCAAATCCTACACTTACTTATGGGAACAGTGTACCTTTCTTCTGAATCTAAATTTGTGAAAATCGTTTCAGTCATTTCTGAGAAATTGGAGTGATTTCCGGTTTGGAATAAACGATCACTTTTTTCAGACTTCTGGAGTCGGTCAATTCGGTCTATCAAATTTGGACATCAACTAACCAAACCTGTTGAATAAATAATTATACGGCTAGCTGCTAGTGTTTTGTTCGATTTTTCTGCGTCATGTATTGAAAATTAAGTTTTTATGTTTATCAACCTGTAATTCTTGAACCGAAAGTCGTATCCAGATAATTTTTTTTGTTTCGATTATAGAGGTTTTAACCTTAAGGTCATTCGTCTCTTCGGGCCAGAAAAACTTTCTGACCCTATGTGCGGGGTTGGGAATCGAACCCAGGTGGGCTGCGTGAAAGGCATCGACTTACCCATCACACTATACCCGTCCTTTAGAGATAAAATTTGACAGAACCCAGTCTTTGAGAAAATCGAGTAGATATTTTTGTTACGTACATACACAGAATTTTTTTGCGTACTCGACGAACTGATTCGAATGATAAATGTCAGTCGGCCTTCGGGGCTTAAGGTGAAATGTAGTGAATTGCGCGAAATGCGTTTTTGATCAATTATTCAAAAAACTAGACCGATTTTCGAAAAACCTAAAACACTTAAGTTTTCGAATCAAATTTATCACAACTAAGTGTTCTTAGACTTTTGAATTTTGTTTTACCGAGCCGTAATTGGTTTTTGAAATGTATAAACGATTAGTGTTCCGTTCCACGGGGATGGTTTTAGAACTGAATGTAGCAGAATTTCACAAAGAATCTGAAAATTCAAATCAAAATTATAAAACTTTAGCCGACATTTGAAAAAGTTTACATAAACATTTCCACATTTTTTTATTACTTGCGCGGCTGTTTCGTATTGAGGTGGTGTGAGAAATGCACGGTTAGACTCAGTGACATTATATCGTGAGCAAAAATTACATATCAAATAATGACGAGAATTTATGCAGCATTGGGTTTTGTGTTGAAATGAAAAGAAATTGAATACAATAAAATGGGTATTGTAAGAAATCGTTTATTTCCTAATTTATAATGCTAAAAATGTCCAATTCTGTTGAGCTCGATGCATTGATGTTGCTGAAGCCACAATGCTTGGCTGTGTAATATCCTATAATAGGTATAATATTAGATAGAGGCAATTTTTATAGCAAAACTAACACTTCAACCATGACAGATTATTGAATGAAATGAATACAAGCCAAGTATTATCGTTCATGTAGAATATTTGAAAATATAACTTTTATATACCCTAGTTTGTAAACGGAACCCCACATAATTCCGTGCGAATTTAAATCTCCCAGAATGAACCGTGGAGCAGACAGAGCTTCGACCAGGGTTCAGCGGTTTATGTTGAACCGTTAGGTGGCGTTAGCAGTTCAACATAAACTGCTGACGCACTGATGAGTTGAATGCGAAACGTAAAAAAACTTTAAAAATAAAATTAGTCATGTGCACTTTAGCACAAAACGGTAAACATGGGGTACCAAACCCCTAGAACAGTGATTGAATCATTTGCGGCGAATGATAAATTATCCATCAAGTGATACAAACCCTGAGAGAATTAGCCATTGAGCTGATAACTGCTTCAAAAAGGTTCTAGCTATTGGAAAGATTGCCATTTTGAGGATCTTTAGGGGTTAAAGCATATTGAATGCTACGAAAATCCATTCTACAATTTCCGAAAACTTCAGTAATCCTGATGGTGGCTGTGAAATGGCGCCCTCTGAATTATTGCCTTTTTTTGTGCTAGTTCCTGGATAGGTTTGTGAATTGGACAACCCAGGAGGTACATTTTTGATTTTAAATTTAGCTTTTTAGATTTAACATGGGAATCTTTTTTTGGAGGTGTAATTTTAATTGTCTTTTTTTGGTATTTTGTGGTTTGACAATCTCCTCTTAATAGACCCTTGGAAAGTGACAAACGAGGTATCTTCCCTATTTGCGTCAGAGTCAGATTCCTCTGGCTCCGCAAGATTTGAAAAACCGTTTTCGATTTCCAAAGGTGGGACATTGATGATCGTTTTAAGCATTTCTGCATATGTGCGCTTAGACCGTGCTTTTACAGAGATCTTCATTTTGTCTTTACGCAACTCAAATGCAGCGCATGCTGATAGATCATGAGGACTCTTCTCACAAGGAGTATTCAATCTATAATGGGAATAGCTTTTTATAATTCCTATTAGCCCTCCAGCATACGGAGAGTTTCTATCGAGACGTATAATGTTAAAAACATTAAAAGTTAAAGCTATGTCTATTGTAAACCATGTTTCGCACAAAGTAAATACATCACATAAAACTTTAAATGAATCAAGTTCTGGCATGATACTTCAACAATTCCACTGCAGGATAGTGATTGAATCATTTGCGGCGGATGATAAATTATCCATCAAGTGACCCTGAGAGAATTAGCCATTGAGCTGATAACTGCTTCAAAAAAGTTCTAGCAATTGGAAAGAATGCCATTTTGAGGATCTTTAGGGGTTAAAGCATCAAGTGATACAAACATTGAGAGAATTAGCCATTGAGCTGATAACTGCTTCAAAAAAGTTCTAGCTATTGGAAAGAATGCCATTTTGAGGATCTTTAGGGGTTAAAGCATATAATAGCTGCGAAAATCCATTCTACAATTTCCGAAAACTTCAGTAATCCTGATGGTGGCTGTGAAATGGCGCTTTCTGGATTATTGTCTTTTTTTGTGCTAGTTCCTGGATTGGTTTGTGAATTGGACAACCCAGGAAGTACATTTTTTATTTTAAATTTAGCTTTTTAGATTTAACACGGGAATCTTTTTTTGGAGGGGTAATTATAATTGTCTTTTTTGGTATTTTGTGGTTTGACAATCTCCTCTTAACAGACCCTTGGGAAGTGACAAACGAGGTATCTTCCCTATTTGCGTCAGAGATTCCTCCCTCAAGCATAGAGTTTTTGAAACGACCAACTCCATTTTTAAGTAAGTTGTAGCATGATAATATTGATCCGACTAACCCAAACGAAACACTTTCCCACATTCCAGCATTCACATGATCTTTAACCAATCCTTCTCTGATCACAGATCATAAACCAAAACCGAACATGCACTAAAATCCCAAACACCAATCCTTACATTCCCTATCCTTCAAGTACCAAATATCCAAATTAGTAACAGATCGTAAAAACACTTGACGATCGTTACATTTCCCAAGAGCCAACCATTTGGTTTACATTAAGTTCCCATGCAACATATGCTGCACACGGCGAGCTAAGCAAGCTTCTCACACTATCCGCCAATGCGACATTTCTTTCCCTTGCGTAATGCGCTATAGGTTCAATCGCCTTCTTTTGCATTGATGCACCAATCGATATTCTCTCTCTATTCCCTCTCTCCCGCTAACCATATACTTAACGAAAGTGTTGTAACTGGTTCCTCCCACCTTTATGTACATCGTAGAACAGGTTAGCTTAAGTTTAAAACATTTGAATAAAATCAATCTCAACTAAAAAATCAAAAGAGATGGTTCTTTTTTTATTTAGTAGAACTTAATAGAACATGGCGACCGTGACAGGACTACACTGGGGAATAAATTATTTTAAGCCGTACCTATACGGAAGAAAATTTACGGTCAAAACAGACCACCGACCTCTAGTATATCTATTCAACATGAAAAACCCTACTTCTAAGCTAACAAGAATGAGATTAGATTTAGAAGAATTTGATTTCAACATAGAATATATTAATGGAAAAAGCAATGCTACGGCAGATGCCTTATCCAGAATTATAACATCCTCCGATGAATTAAAAGCCCTCAAAATATTTAGAGTCAACACAAGAGCCATGACAAAATTGAATAATAATATTATTAATAACAACAATATTAACAACGACAATTTTAACGATAAACCGACAACTGTGGAAGACAAGTTACCAACGACAAAATATGAAAACACTGATCACCTTGTTATCTATACGACCGAAAACCCGACTGAAACGAGAACCTTACCTAAAATAAAAATTACTGTACAAAATACATACCTAATAATTAGCATATACAAAGACGCGCAAATGAAAAAAATAATAAAGCAAATAGCAACATATGTAAATGAAAGAATAGCTCTAGAACTCTTACTTTCAACACTAGAACAAGAAATGACAAAAATGAAAATAAATAAAGTCGCAATGTCGACTGAAGAAGCAATATTTAAAAGGGTACCCATGAATATATTCAAAACATTAGTACAACAAACGAATAAAAACATACAAATAATAATGTATCATCCACCCAAGTTCATTAGTGAACCTGGCAAGATACAGAATCTTTTAAAAAATTGCCACGAAACCCCTACGGGAGGACACGTAGGACAGCATCGTCTGTACCTCAAAATAAGAGAATATTACAATTTTAAAGATATGAAAAGAACTATTTCACGATTCATAAAGGCCTGTGTGTCGTGTAAGAGGAATAAAGTTTTTAAACACACTAAAAAAACAAATATTAACTAACACACCGTCAAAACCATTCGAAATAATATCAATAGATACAATAGGTCCATTATCCAAATCCAACAATAACAACCGCTATGCATTAACCATACAATGTGAACTAACGAAATACATTGCAATAATACCCATCCAAATCAAAGAAGCAAACACAATAGCTAAAAACTTAGCAGAAAAATTCATACTAATATACTGAAAATTTTTAGAATTAAAATTCGATCAAGGAACTGAGTACAAAAATGAAGTACTTGAGAAAATATGCAAATACTTACAAATCAAACAAAATTTTGCAACTGCCTATCATCCGCAGACTATTGGGTCATTGGAGAGAAATCACAGATGCCTAAACGAGTATCTGCGATCCTTCGTCAATGAACACCAATCAGACTGGGATGACTGGTTACCATATTTTATGCATTTACTTACAACACTACTCCACATTCGGAACATCAATTTACACCATACGAATTAGTCTTTGGAATTGAAGCAAGATTACCACAAGAAAATTACCCAAAGATAACGAACCCCGTGTACAATTTTGATCTTTACAACAACGAACTCAAATACAAATTGGAAAAATCTAACGTAATAGCAAAACAAAGATTAAATGAGAGTAAAAATACCAGATGCAAAAACTCAAATATCCATATGAACCCACTAGAAGTACAAATAGGCGAAATAGTGTATTTACAAAACGAAAATAGGAAGAAACTTGATTCATTTTATATTGGACCGTACACCATAATTAAGATTTTAGATGTAAATTGCGAAATCGAAAACAACATAACAAAGCAACGAATGATAGTACACAAAAACAGACTTGTAAAAGGTTAAAAAATCCTAATTTTTATATGCATTTTAATGACATACATACAACCCCAATTAAACCACACATACAGTAGATTATATACAGCAGATACAGAACACACTTCAACGTTCACTATTCATTAATAATGTTAGGGAGCCAGTTCGACTACATTTGAATGCTTACACTACGTTACATCATTCAACCAAAAGGAGGGTGATGTAGCACGATAATATTGATCCGACTAACCCAAACGAAACACTTTCCCACATTCCAACATTCACACGATCTCTAACCAATCCTTCTCTGATCACAGATCATAAACCAAAACCGAACATGCACTAAAATCCCAAACACCAATCCTTACATTCCCTATCCTTCAAGTACCATGTATCCAAATTAGTAACAGGTCGTAAAAACACTTGACGATCGTTACATTTCCCAAGAGCCAACCATTTGGTTCACATTAAGTTCCCATGCTAGCCGGCCGTGTTGCAACATATGCTGCACACGGCGAGCTAAGTAAGCTTCTCACACTATCCGCCAATGCGACATTTCTTTCCCTTGCGTAATGCGCTATAGGTTCAATCGCCTTCTTTTGCATTGATGCACCAATCGATATTATCTCTCTTTTCCCTCTCTCCCGCTAACCATTCACTTAACGAAAGTATTGTAACTGGCTCCTCCCACCTTTATGTACATCATAGAACAAGTTAGCTTAAGTTTAAAACATTTGAATAAAATCAACCTTAACTGAACAATCAAAAGAGATGGTTCTTTTATCATTTAGTAGAACTTAATAGAACAAAGTCATCGACAGTCAGACTTGCTTCAGTGACAACACCGTCAATTTCCACCTCCTTCGATGGAATATAAACTCGATATTCAATAACGAATAATTCACAGGTTACTATTTCGTTTTCCTGTTCAAAATCATTAACCACAACTCTAATTTTATTTCTGTTAACTTTTGAAAAAATGTGATGTCCAAATTTAGTATCAGGTGCACAACTTTGCTTCCGCCGTTTTCCGATAGCTGGCTGTACCGGCTGAGGCTGGTCAAAATACATAGATGATAATGCCTTTAAAGTGAGTGTGTACAGTGTCTAACGAATTGTCATCGCCGTTTAAGTGACAGTTGTTCTTGTTTTCATATTATTCACGCTCGAAAATGTCTGTTTATGTGCAAAATTCTCGCCATTTGCGGGAAGTTTTACTTTTCTGTTACAATTCAAAAAAAATATGCACCCGAAGCGCATCGAATGCTCTCAGAAACTTACAGTGATGCTGCTCTGAGTGAAAGAACGTGTCGGGAGTAGTTCCAACGTTTTAAAAATGGTGATTTCGATGTCGAAGACAAACATGGTCGTGAAAAAGAAAAAAACTCCAAAGATGAACAACTAGAAGCATTGCTTGATGAAGATTCGTGCCAAACCCAAGAAGAGTTTGCCGAACCGTAACCAATGATGAAAAGTGGGTTCGACACGACAATGCTGGGCCTCACGTCGCAAAAGTGGATTGCTTCATGGATAGCGTCAAAAGAGGACTGCTTTTTTCGAGCCGGGATCCGAAAATTGCCGGAAAGATGGGAGAAAGTTGTCGCTAGCGACGGACAATACTTTGAATAATACATCTGTAAGCACGTTTTCGCCAATAAGGCGGTACACCTGATAATTTGCATCACATTCAATGGCTTTAATTTGTGCAGAAAATAGACTATTGTAATTTAACAAATTATCCTAGCATGATCCATTCTAAGTACAGTTTACATTCAATCCCCAACCAAATAGGACATTTCCACGTATTTGGATATCCCGGTCATAAACCTTACAGAAATTCGCATATCACATTTATCTCGACCTCAGTCGCGCGGTGGACAGCTAGCAAAATATTTTTTTATTGCTTGCCCTGCATAAAGCGGAGGTCGATAACCAAATCTATGACATCACAGCTGGGCCACAGCTGTGAACGTTTTTACCAGTCCTTCTCCATTAGCATGACATTCTCTCCCTCTCTATGGTTTTTCCGATTTCTCCCGCTCCAGGTACGTCCGGTAGAAAACGTTACAGTAAGAATAATTGTACGGCTAGAGATAAGTAGAAATGAAAATACACATTTATTATTGGGAAACCAGTCAACCACTCTGGTTCTTAATCCGAAAGTACTACATGGCGAACCGTTGACAAATGTCACGGGCCAGCAACGAAAATCAGTTAGTGAACATACTTTAGTGATTGTGAAGAAAGGAGTAGATCGAACGAGATGGCATAGAATACCATCCATTTGTGAAAAACTGTATACAGAAAAGACAGTGAAATTTAAGGAACATTACCATAAAGCCAGCTAACAGAGAAAATAACCTAGTGTTACTGCAATGTGCAACACTCTAGACATTGAAGTGTATAATATAAACGGCTAGTGATTAATGAATGGGAAGTAAATCTAAACAAACGCATCAAAGCGGAGATGCGCAGGTGAAAGTTCTAAATGAGCTGTCGATGCACACAGAGTTTCACGAATCAAACGAACTCAAGTTAACACTAATACTGGCAATTGTTACTATTCAACTGTTTTTCTCAGCTTATATGCTGATGAGGAGAGTAATGAGGCAACAAGCCATAAAAGCGACAAGGTCAATAGCTAATATTGGCCGTGTATAAATACAAAAGAAAAATCTTACCCAATAAGGGAACAGTGGTCCTACGGGACAAAATACAAAAAAAAATCTTACCCAATAAGGGAACAGTGGACCTACGGGACAAAATAAAAAAAAATCTTACCCAACAACAGCGAAAGTTAAAGAACTGGTGGATCAAGGTCGGGCGGCAGGAGTAGATCGAACGATACCCCTCATCAAACATCCATCGTTTGTTTATCGAGTAAGTAATCCAAGGTAAAACAAGTGCTTGAAATAGATATGAAAATAAGTTAGATTTAAGTGCTATGGCAAGCAGTTATTCTGATGCTTAAAACCATTTGTTAGTAGTACACAGATAAACTAATTAAAATGCATTTACGCGTACTTTAGTGAGTTTTAAATTAGCTGGGTGATGAATAACTATCATTCGTAACCGAATGTTCGAAGTGAACACACGCGTTTTTCTTACAATCGACATCGGCAAAACGAAGGTGCCTATCACAGCAAAGGCTGTAGTATAGGTATTACACCGTAGTGATAAAAAGCAGCATCCCAGCAAGTGAGTTCTACCTGTGCACCGACGGTATCAACAGTGGACGCTATTGTGCAATACTCGGGCAGCCGCGGACACCCATCCATTGTTTGCTACTCGCATCGCAGTCGTACAATCCTGAGTCAAGGTCACACTGAGCCACAACGGAGGAGTGAAAGATCAACTCACCTAACAGATTACCGGGTCATACTGTTAAGTATTTTTTCAAACTTTTTCTTTTTACTTTTTATATTTATATATTTTCTTTTTCACTGTTTTTAATTCTTACTACAAGTGCGGGAGACTCTTTTCTCCCGTACTTAAAATATGGATATTGATGACAATAGGGTTGTCTCGGAAGAAGGTGAAGTTTCATTGAACGAAGAACGTTTAGAAACCGAGTCTGAATCCGAGATACCGCCATCTCCCCCTCCGATACCATCCCCCTCTCCGATGACTCCATCTCCCTCTGAGATATTGCCACCTCGTCGAAAAGTTTACCAAGACGATGGTTCGGGGGTCCGCGGGTGGTATACTTCCGACCCAAATCACCCAAATCAAAGCCTCTCATAGTCCTAAATATTGTCCGGACCTGACAAAACATTACTCGGCAATAAACTCTATCGAGAAGGTTTCGCCAAACAAGTTACGCGTTGTTGTGTGCGACCTGAAGCAAGCAAACGGGATTGCTACCAACGAGTCGTTCACGAAGGAGTATCGCATGTACGTCCCGTCTCATGTGGTGGAGATCGACGGTATGGTCCGTGACGAAAGTCTGACGATCGAAGATCTGATGACGGACGGGGTAAGCCGTTTCATAAACCCCGACCTTCAGCCAGTGAAAATTTTAGAGTGCAAGCAATTGCACTCCAAATCGATTGATGGTAAATTATACCAATCCGACTCATTTCGCGTGACTTTTGCCGGATCTGCACTTCCAAATTATTTGGTAGTGAGTGGAGTTTGTCTACCTGTTCGGCTGTATGTACCGCTGGTAATGCATTGTACAAGCTGCAAACAGCTAGGGCATACGGCAACCTATTGTTGCAACAAACTGCGATGCGGCAAATGTGGAGAGACCCATCAGGACGATCTCTGCAGAAGAACAGCGGAAAAGTGTTGCTACTGCGGGGAGAATCCTCTTGGTCTGTCGGAGTGCCCTACGTACATACATCGTGCGGAGAAATTGAAGCGATCCGTGAAAGAACGCTCTAAACGTTCTTACGCTGAAATCCTAAAACGAACCACTCTATCGAACCCTGAGAACCCGTTTGCACTCTTGCCAGTTGAGGAGAATACCTCTGACGACCCAGGCGAAGAACCTTCCTACACGCAGGTCGAAGGAAGCAGGAAAAGACCAAATCTGGCTTCTCCTAAGCTTCCTCGTAAAGGCCTCAGAATGTCCTCTTCGTTACAAAATCATCAAACAAAAACGAAAGGTGCTGACTCAAAACCGAAGCAAACACCTCCTGGTTCTTCCTAAATGCTCTACTGCCAACAGTAAGGACATTTTTAAAACAGTTGACTGTACAATGGCCCTCCTTGCAGCTATTGTATCTTTTGATGGATAATTTACCAATGAGAATCGAAGACATTAACACAGTGCTTCAGTGGAATTGCAGAAGTATCATCCCAAAACTTGATTCTTTCAAACACTTAATACATACTCGTAACTGCGATGTATTCTCCTTGAGTGAAACTAGGCTGACTTCCAACATCACCCTCGACTTCCATAATTTCAACATAATCCGCCTGGATCGAGAAGACTCTTATGGACGGGTACTTTTAGGGATTAAAAAGTGCTATTCATTTTATCGTATTAACCTCCCCTCAACACCAGGAATTGAAGCTCTTGCTTGCCAAATTAATATTAAAGGCAAATATCTATGTATAGCTTCCATCTACATTCCTCCCAGAGTCTCGATATCGTCGGCTTGCAGACATCATAGAACTTATTCCTTCACCGCGGTTGGTTTTAGGGGACTTTAACTCGCATGGTACAGGATGGGGCTGCTTATATGATGATAACCGTTCTTCGTTAATCCAAGATCTGTGTGACAAGTTCAATTTGACAATTCCAAACACGGGAGAAATGACACGGAACCCTAGACCGCCAGCACAACCAAGTGCGCTGGATTTATCCCGTTGCTCGACTTCGCTATAGTTAGATTGCAAGTGGAAGGTAATCTGTGATCCTCACGGT
Organism: Malaya genurostris; assembly: GCF_030247185.1. NCBI lineage: Eukaryota > Metazoa > Arthropoda > Insecta > Diptera > Culicidae > Malaya > Malaya genurostris. The sequence continues at coordinate 148,469,785 of NC_080572.1, forward strand.
AGCGATCTCTTGCCGATCATAGTTTCTATCACCAACCGCGTTAGACCATCGGAAACAATCAATGTTTCGTACGATTTCACACGAAACATTGATTGGAAAAGTTACTCCAGCTCGATATCTGAGAAACTAGAAACATCACATGAGCTTCCTCCGGAGGAAGAGTATACATTTTTGGCTGACTTGATTCTTGACACCGCAATTCAAGCTCAGACAAAACGAGTACCTAGCGCGCAAACCAGTATACGTTCTCCCAGCCCATGGTGGGACAAAGAGTGCTCAGAGCTAAAAACGAGCTTCAGCCTTCATCTCGTTTAGAAGGAACGGAACCCCAGATAATTATCGGAACTACGCGGCGTTAGAATTTCAAATGAAAAGTCTGATTAAAGCTAAGAAACGCAGTTACTGGCGAAGGTTTGTTGACGGATTAACGAGAGAAACAGCAATGAGCACTCTTTGAAATACGGCCCGTCGCATGCGCAATCTAAATCACGCGAACGAAAGCGAGGAATATTCTAACCGCTGGATTTTCGATTTCGCTAAAAAAGTATGTCCTGATTCTGTTCCGAAACAGAAGATATCCCGCGCCGCGACTTCGAATGTAAACGAAACACCGTTTTCGATGGTAGAGTTCTCACTTGCGCTCTTGTCGTGTAACAATAGAACCCCGGGGTTAGACAGAATTAAATTCAACTTGTTGAAAAATCTGCCTGACTCTGCCAAAAGGCGCTTGTTGAATTTATTCAACAAGTTCCTCGAGGGTAATATTGTTCCACACGAATGGAGAGAAGTGAGAGTTATCACCATTCAAAGACCTGGGAAACCAGCCTCCGATCACAATTCGTATCGACCGATTGCTATGCTTTCCTGTATTCGGAAATTGTTGGAGAAAATGATGGAAATTGTTGGAGACAAATGGATTGCTTTCAGGTACACAATTTGGGTTCCGCAGGGGCAAAGGAACGAACGATTGTCTAGCGTTGCTCTCAACAGAAATTCAAATGGCATTTGCTCGTAAAGAACAAATGGCATCAGTTTTCCTCCACATCAAGGGGGCATTTGATTCAATTTCCATTAACGTTCTATCTGAGAAGTTGCATCAGCATGGTCTTTCACCAGTTTTGAACAACTTTTTATATAATCTATTGTCTGAGAAACACATGTATTTCGCACATGGTGATTTGTCGACAAAACGATTCAGCTACATGGGTCTTCCTCAGGGCTCATGCTTAAGCCCCATTTTATACTATTTTTAAGTAAACAATATCGATGAATGTATCAACACATTCTGCACGCTAAGACAACTTGCCGACGACAGCGTTGTGTCAATTATAAGACCCAAAGCTGCGGATCTCCAAGGACCATTACAAGATACCATCGACAACTTGTCAACATGGGCTCTTAAAATGAGTATCGAGTTCTCTACGGAGAAAACTGAGCTGGTTGTATTTTCAAGGAAGCGAGAACCATCACAACTGCAGCTTCAACTAAGGGGTGAAACCATAGCTCAGGCCTTCACATTTAAATATCTCGGGGTCTGGTTCGACTCCGAAGGTACCTGGGGATGTCACATTAGGTATCTGAAACGTAAATGCAAAAAAATTTCCTGCGTACAATAACCGGAACTTGGTGGGGCTCTCACCCAGGAGACCTGATCAGGTTGTACAAAACGACGATATTGTCAGTAATGGAATATGGATGTTTCTGTTTTCGCTCCGCTTCGAATATTCATTTCATTAAACTGGAAAGAATTCAGTATCGTTGTTTGCGTATTGCCTTGGGTTGCATGCAATCAACTCATACGATGAGTCTTGAAGTGCTGGCGGGCGTTTTACCGTTGAAAAACAGATTCTGGGATCTCTCATATCGACTGCTAATCCGATGCGACATTTTGAATCCGATGGTGATAGAAAACTTTGAAAAGCTTGTCGAGCTTAGTTCACAAACTCGTTTTATGTCCTTGTATTTTGACTACATGGCTCAGAATATAAATCCTTCTTCGTTTGTTCCCAATCGTGTTCATTTTGTGGATACTTCTAATTCTACTGTGTTTTTCGACACATCCATGAAAGAAGAAATTCGTGAAATCCCGGATCCTGTACGCCCTCCAGAGACCCCAAAAAATTTTTATAATAAATTTAAAAAAGTCGACTGTAATAAAATGTTTTACACTGACGGATCATATCTAGACGGGTCCACTGGCTTCGGTATATTCAATGTAAATTTCACCGCTTCTTATAAACTCAGTGATCCAACTTCAGTTTACGTCGCAGAACTAGCAGCAATTCAGTATACCCTTGAGATCATTGACACTCTGCCCACATATCACTACTTCATTGTATCGGACAGTCTCAGTTCCATTGAGGCTCTCCGTTCAGTGAAGCTTGGAAAGCACTCACAGTATTTCCTGGGAAAAATACGGGAACAATTGAGTGCTTTATCTGCAAAATCATACCAGATTACCTTGGTTTGGGTCCCCTCACATTGTTCCATACGGGGCAATGAGAGGGCGAACTCGTTAGCCAAGGTGGGCGCACTAGAAGGTGATATCTATGAAAGACCAATCTGCTTCAATGAATTTTTCAGTTGCTGTCGTCAGACAACTCTAGCCAGCTGGCAAAATACATGGAATAGTGGAACTCTGGGACGATGGTTACACTCACTAATCCCACAGGTATCGACGAAACCTTGGTTCCGGGGGTTGGACGTGGGCCGTGACTTTATTCGTGTAATGTCGAGGCTCATGTCTAATCATTATATGTTCAGCGCGCATCTCCGTCGTGTGGGGCTCGCCGAGAGTGGTGTCTGCGTTTGCGGTGCGGGTATTCATGACATCGAGAATGTTGTTTGGATGTGTGTCGAGTATTGTGATGCCAGGTCCCAACTCATAGGTTCCCTTCGGGCCCGAGGTATACCACCCTTCGTACCAATCCGCGACGTCTTGGCAACTCGAAATCTTCCTTATATGACTCTCATCTATAACTTCTTGAAAACTATCAATGCCAAAATTTAGTGCTCTCCCTATCTCTCTCTCTCTCGTCTACAGCTCTATCGCACTCTTCTTTACGCTGCTGACAGTATGACATGTGTAAACGATGCTTCGGAGCATGCACCTGCCTTGAACTGACTGAGTTGCTGAAAACTACCCAAAAACGCCACATCAACGTCAGAGCACACCAACATAGCATCCCAGCCAAGGATAATCTCTCTCGTTACAATCTGAAGAATGTGAAGGTCTAGAAAACTCTAAAAAATTTGTGCCACCAACGAATAATGTATTGTAATTCAAAATCAATATTTTGTAAATATCACCCTCCTAACATTCCTTTACTAACTCTAGGGGAGTATGCCGCCCCCTTAATATGGCGTCCCTTCTTCTCCTATAACAACAAGACAATCGGCCACGTTAAGCTAAAGCAAATGAGCCAAATAAAATTTTATTATAAAAAAAAATGAATAACTATGAAACATTAAAAAGTCTTATACCTACTGCAAAAAGGCAGTAAACACACCCATATCTAGAGAATTATTGGAGTCAAAAAGAAAGAAGTGCGCTGAGGCGTTTACAGGGTTTGAGCTGTTTTAATAGAAAAGGAAGACGAAATACCAAACGTAGAATTTCATATACTTGTAAAAATAACTCCCTGTCGTGGAATTACGAAGTAATTAAAATAATTAACCAAAAATTGAGTAGTCTAGGTATAGAATAAAACAAAGGGAACGCCGTAGGTTTACTGGCTGAACTGACGCCGTAGGTTTACTGGCTGAACTGACACCAGCAAACCAACTAGCAACGGCATTAAAATTCGTTAAAACTAGGCTAACCTGTAAAGCCCGGCTAGGGCTAGGAAACTGTGATACGCTACAAGCGTTAGCAGACGACGTCGAAAGACGCTGTAAAGTAAGTAAGGCCCCGGACTCCATAGTAGCTAAATTGAATCAGGTGAAAAGCACTAAAACCAGTGAATTATGCAAAGAAATTGAAAACCTTACATTACGGCTAAAATGTACCTATCTAGCTCAGGGAGTCCCTGAGCAGACGGCTAATTCGTTAGCAACCAAAAGCGGACGGAACTCTCTTATTGAAAGAGTAACGTCCGAAGAAATAAAAATCATACTGAAAGCGGGCAATTTTGCTGACATAAATGCAACAACCCAGAAGGCAAGAGAAAACACTACAGAAACGAGCAACGCTGCTCAAATTTTCTCCACACGACACACTAGTCACGGGCGTGGAAGACCAAATACGTCTGGTGGACAATACTTACACCGCAATGGGCACTCCGGACATTACAATAACTATAATAATAGCAGAACTAATTCCAGAGGACACCAAAACTACCGCAACACATACAGAAACAATTTTAATTCAAAGAGACAAAACTGGTATAATTACAATAACAGAGGTTACAGTCGCGGAGCTCATAATAATCGAAGCCCTCGAGTGCTCCTCGTACAACCAGAACAACCGAATAATACACATGCAGCCCCGAATGCACAACCCAACGGTAATATTACTGTTATTCCGAATAATTCTAACAATGCTCAAACACCACCACAACATTTTTTAGAAAGATTTATTCAATGAACATCTGTGCATCAAATTTTGTAAAAAATATGTACAAATGGCTAATTCATTGTGCAACTTTTTATTAGATTCCGGAGCGGACATCTTCGTCATAAAAATCAACAAAGTAAATAATAACGACAAAGTAAATAATAAGACGCTAATAATAAAATAAAAATTACTGGCATAACAAACATATCAACCGAAACTTTCCCAACAACCACAACAGAATAAAATTTTGGCAATAGATTTGTTACCAACCACACTTTTCACATAGTAGATAACAACTTTCCAATCCTAACTGATGGCATTTTGTGAAGAGATTTCCTCTCTTCTCACAAGTGCATCATTGATTACGAATGTTGGATGCTAAAATAATATTATTTCATTACCAACTGAAGATACAATTTACCAGAAAATTGTTATACCACCAAGTAATAAGACAACTTCACTATCTCAAAATTAACAAAGATATGATAATAGTTTCACAGGAACTGACCCCTGGTGTGTTCTGTGGAAGTACTATCATATCACCAGAAAACACTTTTTTTTTAATTTTGAACACCACAGACTCAACCGTTAATTTAAGCACCAATAATCTCAACCTAAAACCAGAACCTTTTGAAAATAATAAACACTTGAAAACAAATTAAGCCGATAACAACAAAGAGTAACGTACAAATGAAATTTGAAAAAGCATAGAAAAGTCGAATGTACCATTCTACGCAGCAAACGGTTTAAAAAAACTTATAAGCAATTATAACGACATTTTCTGTCTACAAAATGAGCCACTAACTACCAACAATATTTATACCCAGTATATAGAACTGACTGATAACGTACCAGTCTATATCCCTAATTGATTCATTGGACTAAAACCTGTTTTAATCCACCTAGTGGTGTAATGATGCCTTTCTCATGTACATATAATATTGTGATATTCTATTCAAAATTTTTCTCTTCGATTTTTGAAAGAAACCAAGAGATTGTTTATGCATAACATACAGAGTAAAACATTGCTTTGATTGCGTAAGTTATCCTTAAGAAAACGAAATAGGTTCACTATTATATGCACTTCCGGCACCGGAACCCGAGAACCGGTATAATCAAAGTCGGTTCGAACAGCCACCAACTAACATGACACACAAACTCTTCTAGTACGCACTCTAAATTACGATTTAAATGTTTGTTGCATCCGAAAATATTTTGAGTGACAATATACAATATTGAACACACTTTACCCTATAACTCCGGAACCGCAAGTCGGATCCGGATGAAATTCAGGAATTCCGTATGGGATCACAAGACATTTGAATCTAAGTTAGTGGAAATCGGTCAAACCATCGTTGAGAAAAGTGACCACTATTTTCGGTACTTCCGGAACCGGATACCGGGAACCAGGATAGCCGAAATCGGTTTGTTTAGTTGCCTACTGATAATAACTATCGATTTGTGTAGTTTTGAGACCAGTTTAGAAAATTTTTTACGTTTTCTGTTTCGCCGGTTTAAGTGACGGTGTACAATATGTAACTCTTTACCCTATAACTCCGGAACCGGAAATCGGATCCGGATGAAATTCAGGAATTTTGTATGGGACCACAAGACCTTTCATTTGAATCTAAGTTTGCGGAAATCGGTCAAACCATCGTTGAGAAAAGTGAGTGAGATCCATTGTGGTATATATGACCACTATTTCCGGTACTTCCGGAACCGGATACCGGGAACCAGGATTGCCGAAATCGGTTTGTTTAGTTGCCTACTGATAATGTTTTGAGACCAGTTTAGAAAATTTTTTACGTTTTCTGTTTCGCCGGTTTAAGTGACGGTGTACAATATGTAACTCTTTACCCTATAACTCCGGAACCGGAAATCGGATCCGGATGAAATTCAGGAATTTTGTATGGGACCACAAGACCTTTCATTTGAATCTAAGTTTGTGGAAATCGGTTAAACATCGTTGAGAAAAGTGAGTGAGATCCATTTTGGTATATATGACCACTATTTCCGGTACTTCCGGAACCGGATACCGGGAACCAGGATAGCCGGAATCGGTTTGTTTAGTTGCCTACTGATAATAACTATCAATTTGTGTAGTTTTGAGACCAGTTTAGAAATTTTTTTACGTATTTTGTTACGTCGGTTTAAGTGACGGTGTACAATATGTAATACACTTTACCCTATAACTCCGGAACCGGGAGTCGGATCCGGACGAAATACAGGAATTTCGTATGGAACCACAAGACTTTTCATTTGAATCTAAGTTTGTGGAAATCGGTCAAACCATCGTTGAGAAAAGTGAGTGAGATCTATTTTGGTATATATGACCACTATTTCCGGTACTTCCGGAACCGTATACCGGGAACCAGGATAGCCGGAATCGGTTTGTTTAGTTGCCCACTTATAATAACTATCGATTTGTGTAGTTTTGAGACTAGTTTAGAAAATTTTTTACGTGTTTTGTTTCGCCAGTTTAAGTGTTTTTTTTATGTAATACACTTTACCTTATAACTCCGGAACCGGAAGTCGAATCCGGATGAAATTCAGGAATTTCGTATGGGACCACAAGACCTTTCATTTGAATCTAAATTTGTGGAAATCGGTCAAACCATCGTTGAGAAAAGTGAGTGAGATCCATTTTGGTATATACCACTATTTCCGGTACTTCCGGAACCGGATACCTGGAACCAGGATAGCCGGAATCGGTTTTTTTAGTTGCCTACTGATGATAACTATCGATTTGTGTAGTTTTGAGACCAGTTTAGAAAATTTTTTACGTATTTTGTTTCGCCGGTTTAAGTGACGGTGTACAATATGTAATACACTTTACCCTATAACTCCGGAACCGGAAAACGGATCCGGATGAAATTCAGGAATTCCGTATGGGACCACGAGAGCTTTTATTTGAATCTAAGTTTGTCAAAATCGGTTCAGCCATCTCCGAGAAAACTTAGTGAGATTATTTGACACATACACACACACACATACATACATACACACACACACACACACACACACACACACACACACACACACACACACACACACACACACACACACACACACACACACACACACACACACACACACACACACACACACACACACACACACACACACACACACACACACACACACACACACACACACACACACAGACATTGCTCAGCTCGATGAACTGAGTCGAATGGTATATGACACTTGGCCCTACGGGCCAATTTTCACTAGTCGGTTTTTCAAGTGATTGCATAACCTTTCTATATGAGAAAGGCACCACTCGGCAGAGTTTCATCAGATACCACTAAGGAAAATTCATAAAAATACACTGCATTCTCGACCCAGACAGGTCATTTTCAATTTACAAGATTGCCATTTGGACTGAATGTCAACCCGAATAGCTTTCAAAGGACGATGACAATCGCTATGGCTGGTCTGACACCAGAAATGGCTTTCGTCTACACTGATGATATAATTGTAACAGGATGTTCAATCATTTATCGAATTTAACAAAGGTCTTTGAACGACTTAGAAAATATAACTTAAAATTAAATGCAACTAAATGCAATTTTTTTTAAATGAAGTATTATACTTGGGACATAAAATAACCGATAAAGGCGTCTAGCCAGATGATTCAAAATTTGAAGCAATAAAAAACGACCTAGTACCAACAAATAAGGAGTGTATCCATAAGTAGTTAGCAACATTCAAACAGTTATTACTCTGAAGTGGCTTTATTTTGTGCAGCGTGTTTTGCTGTGACAAGTTTGTTTACATGTCAAAAACAGCTGCGTAATCGATTGGTTTCGGTACGGTTTATCGTTTCAATGATGAGTCGAATTGATCCGAAAACGTGAAAGAAAATTCTGCACACTTGGTGCTCAGAAAGTGGTGTCACGTACAACGAAATTGCTAAACGGGTGAAAGTGCGCCACACCAGTGTCAAAAATATTATCGAGAAGTTCGGTAAGACCCTTTCCATGAAGGATTTGCCCCCATTCGGTAGGAAAACGGGTCCCAGCCAGCCCGGCCGGGACTTAAAAGTGGTTGAATACATCAGGAAAAACCCATCGGCGTCGACGCGGGATTTGGCCAAGCAGCGAAAACTGTATATCCAGATTCTACAGAATAAAGACGGATGCATCCTGATCGACGACGAAACCTACGCCAAGGAAGACTCTCGAGCGCTGCCCGGAACGAAATATTATACGAAATCGGTGTACCAGGACCTGGACGACGCTGACATCACGGTGGCGATGGAAAAGTTTGAACAGAAGGTGTTGGTCTGGCAAGCAATTTGTACCTGTGGTTTGCGGTCGTCGATTTTCTTCACGCAAGGCACAATTAACGCCAAGGTGTACGAGGAAGAATGTTTGAAGAAGAGAATGCTGTCACTGTACAGAAAGCATAAGGTTCCTCCTCTCTTCTGGCCCGATTTGGATTCAACCCACTACGCCAACTCCGTTCTACAGTGGTTGTCAAAAAATAATGTACAATTCGTGGAATAGGACATCAACCCACCGAACTGCCCGGATCTTCGGCCAATTGAAAGGTATTAGACAATTGTCAAGCGGCACTTTGTTTGAAACAAATAAAAATATTTTTGAAATAACATTTGAGTCAAATAAAACTGTTTTTGAATCGAATTTAATGCGGAAATGTATATTAGATTCAAATATATTGAGATATGGATTCAAATTTCAAAACTTTATTGAAACAAATCAAAAATTTATATGATTCAAATGCCTTCTACAGTACATTAAATGTATTTGAATCAAATATGTTGTTGGATAGATTTAAATGAAAAAATATGTTAACTCTTGTATTAAACTGAAGCAAATATATCGAGTCTTAGCTTCAAATTCATGGGTGTTGATTGAAATTTTTCGTCCTTGAATCAAATGCCAGATATTATTGATTCTAAACCATTTTCATTGAATCAAACATTGGTACTAGTTGATTTTGTGATATTTAACACAACTTTTGCTAAGATTTCAATTTTTTACATCATTCAAACGGAAAATGTACGGAAATAATAACTTTCGAAGCAGTTGAACTTAAACTATTTGCACTATTGAAATCGTTTGAATTGTGCGATACTATAGTGCATACCTTCATATGAAAGGTAGATTATAAATTATGTATGTAAAGCGAAATTACATTTGCATTCATTCCAGAGAACGGTTTCACAGTTGAACTTTTATAAATTATTGAACGAACTTTGTCAAATCGCATTCAGTAGTTAGTATATACTGGTTACCTCTAGTGCCTGGTAAAAGTGGACCAACAATATCCAAAAATATTTTTTCAAATGTTTGATGGCTGTGCTAATTATTCGCATAGGGTATTTTGTTGCATGATCCTTGTTTCTATGGCATTTTACACCTTCCTTTATGAAATTGGTGACATCGCTATCCATAGATTTCCAGTGATATCTTTGTTTTACTGTGTTTAACCTTCGTTGTATTCCCGCATGTCCTGCAATTGGCAATACATGGAAATCATTTATAATCAGTTTTTTCTCATATTCATTTTCTACAATCTTTATTTTATGACCTATTATAATAATAGGTGGAATACCTTTTAAATTTACGAGTTCTATCTGATTTTTTCTTCTTTTACTTTCGGTTGTGTTTTCCATAAGGCCTTTTATTTTCCGAGTTTTTGCTAAATCCACTGACTGTTTCATTTTTCCTCGTAGGTGATCAAATGACATGTTAGGGTTAAAAAAATTCGTTCCTTCTTCCAATTGGGTATTGAGTTTCTCATCTTCGTTTTTATTATTTTTTATCTCTATCTGTATATAATTTAAATTTTCTTTGCTCGTTTTTCGGTATTGTTCGAAAATAATTGTTTTTCATTACTTGTTTTACTCTGCGCTCTGGTGCTTACTAAGTTTATCTGAGGCGTCAATGCTCTTAAATCGTCGATCGAAATACGTGATAACGCGTGCGCTACATCATTTCCGTTCCCTTTTTATAAATCACTTCAAACTTTCATCGCTAAAGTAAATAAATTAACTAAAGGCTGATAGTCGGAACTTCCTACCATACAGATAAGGTCGAAACTGTTGAATTGCCAAACCTAATAGTTCTTTCTCAATAGTGTTATAATTTAATTCAGCACTGTTCAATGCTTTACTAGCGAATGCTATGGGTCTAGCTTGCTTCAATTTGCTCAATGGACTGCATAATTTTGCGAAATCCTTTATACGTTTTCTATAGTAGTTCGCAATCGCGACGAATCTCTTAACTCCGTATGCCGTTTGTGGGCTACTAAAGTTTTCAATAACTTTGATCTTAGAAGCGTCTGGTTCAACCCCTTCTACAGATATTAAATGTCCCAAATAAAGTAACTCGGTTTTCAAGAAGTTGCATTTAAGTGGATTCAATTTTGAAAATGTGTTTCTCAATTTTTCAAAAACATTTATTTAATTTCTATTATGCTAATTTAGTGTTTTACCAAACACTATAATGTCATCTAGATAAACGAAGCATTTCTCCATTTTGAGACCTGACATAGCTACCGTCATTAACCTGGAGAAAGTAGAGGTACTTACTTTTAATTCCGGGAGACGTATCATTTTCTATTGTTCCCTATTGGTACTAAAAGCTATTTTTGGTCTATCTCCACTTCTTAGTTCATACTGGTAATATCCTTGCGATAAGTCCAGGTGAGAAAAATATTTCGCTCCTGTTAATGACTGAATCACTTTTTCCTTGTTTGGAAGTGGAAATTTGTCATCTTGTAGGGAATTATTTATATTCCGAAAGTCTATGACTAACCGCCATTTCCTATTATCGTCAGTCGATTTCATAAGAACCAATAGCAGTGAACGGTTCCATTCAGAAACGGCATCCTCTATAATATTATCCTTAAGCATTTTATTCACTTGCCTCTGGACTACATCCTTGTGAGTTCGTGGTAGCTTATAGGGTCTTGTATACACAGGGTGTGTATCAGGTTTCACAGTTATCGAAGGGTGATAAATCTTCGTTACCGTTAGCTCGTAATTTTTCAAGCAAAAAATATCATTGTATTTCATACACAGTTTCTCAATCGTTATCTAATCTCGTTTATTTACTCTGTGGATGATTGCGGGTGCATTTCTAATGGATCGGATATGGCGCGGTTTAGATTTAGTAGATTTCTTGCTTTTACAAAGAATGCCATCTAGCTACTGTGTAGTCCAGATATAAGCACATTTGAGGCGACGGGTTGCACAATGACACACGCAGCTGACTCAATCGGGAACGTCCCATGGGATACATAGGTAGTGGCTAGTTTTGCAGCCAACTGCTTTCTATTCCAAAATTTGTTTTTTCCATAAATACGTCTCTTTTATAGGCAATATACATTTTTCTTCGCCGTGACATTTTCCAAAATCTGTGATTGATTTATTTTTCTGCTTTGTTAATTTTAGTTCTGCTTCACACGTCGTGAGCGTTAATTTAATAGCAAATTCAGAGAGCAGCATTTGCTTTACCTCAGCGAAAGTAGTGGCACCCTCAATGCTACCGTGAGCCTCGCCAACTAATCTCGTTTTTAGGAATACAATAATGTTCATTTCTGGAACATCGAAGCTTTACCAGTTGAATCTATCGATAATGTACTGCTGTCAGTTGGCTCTTTAATATTATAAGAGTACAAATACTTCATGGAGACTATAACAGGTCAGATGAAGGAATAAGAATAAAATTAAAAAAAAAACACTCAATAATTATTTTTTGAAAGCGTTCGTATGGAGTAAAGAGGTCGTTTTTTGTAGTACTGTCATATCTCCCTGTTATGATTTCAATTTTCAACTCTCTTGCAATGAATCGGAATCTCATGCTCTACCTACATTGCGCATTTGTGATAGTGCAAGTGGCCTTCGCACTTGTGAGTGAGGGGTTTTCTGAACTTCTCAAATGAAATAATTTATAGTGCAGCGTAGCATTTCGTACGTTCATTCGGTACTGCAACACCGCCGCCATCTTGAAAATAAATTACCTAGCAACCATCCTCTAGCTAGCAATTAGGCTAGCTAGAGGATGGTTGCTAGGTAATAAAGCAGGATGTTTAATTAGGAATGACTGATCTGAAAGTTTTAGTTTCCCCCCTACACGAACTATTTCCTCAGGGTCTAGGATTGGAGAAAGACGGCGGATTGATGAATGCTTACCGATAGCCTTATTGTACTGTAAATTCCGAATCTTCTCATTGAATACATCTTACTGTGCCAATTGAGTCAGTGTTTTTCTGACACACTGAAATGATCTGCGTATAGTGAAATACCGGGAAGCGACCCAATAAAGGGGGCCGGTTGCGAGCGGGTTCTATTTTTAACGTTGGTGATCAATCACAGCACATAAGCAGTCGATCTAAGTAAGGTGTTATGAAGAAGACCTACCGAAAATTGGGTTAGCGGTATCAGATGAGACGTTAAATCTTGCTGAATCAACCCTCCACAAATAACTGATCAAAAAGTCGTCAACATGCATTCCGCGAGATATAAGATCTGCCGTATTATCTGTTCCTGCAACATGTTTCCAAGGTGCGCCGTGAGTCAAACATTGTATTTCTGATACTCGGTTGGCTATAAAGGTTGTCCAGGTACATGGCGGTGCACACAGCCACCGCAAGGTAACGGTAGAATCCGACCAAAAATATGAACCAGCGAAAGGGATTTGTAGAGCCTCTACGATGCGATTTGGACGCAAGAAGTTGTACATGAATCTGCCCTGAAAAATTGATGCATCTGACATAAGTACATTCACCGTACGCTGATTCCGATGCGTGCAAAATGTATGAAGCTGGAATTTTGCTTTTGGAAGAAAAGCGTAGCGGCTGACACTAAAGTTTACTATCTTTGGAAGCTGTGTTGCCAACCATTTCCAAGACATCGCCATATAATTTAGCACTTCATCATCCCAAGCACACGGGAGCATCCATAAACGCCGCATTATCAACTTACTCGTAACGATAATTGGAGAAATCAACCCCAATGGGTTGAACAGTTGAGATATCGCCGAGAGGATAGAGCATTTGGTGTGAGTTATACTTCACACTGCCTATTCTCCCAAGAGTAATCGGATCGGGGTTGTAATTCACTTTCCAAAATCGTTCGATTTCCTCCTCAAGGTTGAACAGAGCGATGGAAACGATGTTACATGGCGGATTCTGTCTTAATGAAGGAATATCGCGTGTGGTACCGGATACAATCCATCCAAAAACGCTGTCTACTTATATGTGGCGGGATTTTTGCTACTGTATTCGATTATTAGTCGGGAACAATGAGAAAAAAGTGTCCGATACCGAGAATCATATCGATCGAGGCACGCTTGTGAAACTGAGGGTCCGCTAGGAACAGATTTGAAGGAAGCCTCCAGTGACTTATTGAGACATCATGACCCGGTAGAATCAAAAACTCAGTATTAACAGAAGAATTCTTCTTTCGAGACTGAATTTGAACTTGTATTGTATCCTACTGCCACGAGGGCCATAATTCATACCGTGATGGTTTTGTATGCTTCGTGAGTAGGAATTTCTGTCACGTTGCTTGTAACAATTTCGTTGGTTGAGAACCAGCCATTTTGACCTAGTCCATCAAACGTTGTACCGTATAATTTAAATTGTAAAATTGGCTTTCATTTTCCACTCTTTGGGAATGTATTACAGTACACTTGAATCGTATCATTTCTTTTTTATTATTCACTTTTAAGCTTGAATTTGATTTTTTTTTCTCAAACATCGATCTTTCATATGTGCTGGAGCCGCAAATTTCCACAATACTTTTTTCGGATAGTTGTTGATCGATTCGAGCCGTTCTCAACCGTATAGTTACACAACATTTCCACGACACTTTTTCTAGATAGTTTTCGATCGATTTGAGCCGTTTTCAACCGAATAGTTTATTTACATTCCCTCATTGCTTCCTAGTACATATATGGAAGGTGTTTCGTTCTCCAGATGGGACTGCACCAGAGATTCTTAAACAATTATTGTTCGCACTCATGGCAGGATCCCCATGAAAACTAGTTGGTAACTATTCTAATCTCGGTTTCTAGAGTTGTTTGAATCGCCTATCATTTTCTTGATGTGACCCACACTCGTTGCCTGTTTTTTTAGACTATTTATTGAAACTCATTTCAATTAGATGCTAGGCCCTACTCAGGCTGTCGCTACGTGAGCCTTTCTGGCTCGACAGCATAAACCGCGCTCAGTCCGGGATATGATATTGTTAAATGTTTATTTTTGCGCTTACGGGCGGGCCCGTATTCCCAACACTTTCTATGAGATTCTTTGAAGCCACATTAGACCAAAATATTATTATGCTTTATAAAACTAAATAAATTTCTAACTATTCAATTAGATTATACGATAATTTTTTGTTTCAATAATAAGGTCTGAGGGATTATACTGAGAGATAGTTCATTGTGTTTAGCTACATTTAATGAAAAGGAAGTATCTATGATTATCATCATAACAAAACCGCGCTACCGGTGTTGTTCGTATGTAAATCTAGATATTAGTATGCACACTATCCGTTGACGAACGTACAATATTGAAAATTTTGAATCAAGTTAAAAGGTTAAATGAGGTTTCAAAATAGGTTCGAAAAATCTATCGTCGATAGTTCTAAATTTACCTGCTAGTTACCGAAGAATCCAAATAAACTGCTAACAAGTATTCAAGTACTCAAGAGAACACGGTATCAACACATCGCAAACATACAAAAGCGACTATCCAGGGAGCGAATTTATATTTATAGATTCCTTTTTGTGCGATAGTTCATACTGCGCAAATCGGACGAGAGGATAACATTAGTGACGAACTGTGACTGCGATAAGCTCGTGAAAACATAAATCAATGTAAACCTGCAATTGAAATATACGATGTTACTACGAGACATTCGCAATAAAGTTGTGCCTCTATATATATATATATATATATATATATATATATATATATATATATATATATATATATATATATATATATATATATATATATATATATATATATATATATATATATATATATATATATATATATATATATATATATATATATATATATATATATATATATATATATATATATATATATATATATATATATATATATATATATATATATATATATATATACATATATATATATATATATATATATATATATATATATATATATATATATATATATATATATATATATATATATTCTTTATTACATAAAAAGGTTTTTAACTGTTGGTCTAGGGACCGAACTGTTTCACTTCTTAAATCGAACTGACTAACTTGTCCTGCCTGAATGTTCGTTAGCCCTGACTACCTAGCCCTAAACTATTGATTCAGCGGTTATCCTGTCCGAACATGTCGAATCGTCGATGCGGTGTGGTGGTTTCGGCTGATGCAATTACTAATGGTTCCTGGCTGATGCAACCACGGTGACCGGATGTCTGCTGCGATGTCAGCGGTTCAATAATTGGTAACAGGGTGGTTGACATCTCTACGCGTTGGATACACTGGCGTCTTACTACTGGCGCGTACTTTGCTAAGGTCTGTGCGTACGGGCCATATGCTATTCAGGTTCGTCCATAACATCCCCCTTCTTAGATTGAACCGTCTCGGTTCAACCCTGATTGTGAGCTGTCTGCAACTTTGTCTATTGGAATTCGAATGATTAGTTTCAGCTTAAGTTTGTAGATTTCTCGTATGATGAATGTAACGAAGGTTATGACGATACATGTGATTAAAACTATGGCTCCAATGTTAAATACTCTGGTCCTTTTTGTAATGGTTTCTAGATACTCTAGCTTCTGACGGTTATGTACGTGTAACAGTTCCAAATTGGTGATGGGCTCAGATATTAATTCTGATTCATTTACGTGCACTAAATGGAGTGGAAGGATAGTGGGTTTGGTTTTTCCTTTGAAAATCTTGTTGTTGAACTGCGTTCCATTGAGTTTTATGGAGCAATTTTCGAATGACACAAGGTATGTTCCTGTCAGATTTCTTGATCCAAAACCACAACTGTTCTGCATAAGTGTTGGTTCAATGGAGTGTTTTATCAGTACTCCAAGGTTTTCGATTGATTTGAACTTCGAGAGGGTTGATGGCTTTGTAAAAGTACAAGTACCAGGATTTCCTCGTAATATTGGATGGAGACATTTGTCGTTGGATATGTTGAAGAGATTTTGTAGGTCACAAATACTGTTTTTCTCAATGTTATTGCATGGATGTTCTACCAGATACGATTCGTTGTTGCTAACAATAGCGTTGGTAGCGTTTATTGCGATGATTTTGCCGTTTATGGGAATGGTTTCTTTATGAAGTTGTACATATTCTCCTCGTCTAAGCTTGGGAATTTTGATGAGGACTATTATGTCTGAATCGTTATGAAAAGCTACAGGTTCCAGAAACTCATAAGTTTGATCGTAGCTTTCAATTGATATGCCTTGTGATTCCAACAGTTGCGTTGCAAATTCCAGTTCTGGAGGTTGTAAGAACGTTTTTGATATTATACCAAGTTTCTTTAGTTGTATTGATTCGAAGATTGTCATCAGCTGGTGGTGGATCATGTCGATGTTGAAGATGATGCTGTGTACGTGTAGAATGTGTTTCCAGTCGATTGGCCTGTCTAAACTCAACCTAGCTTGTTTTATGATGCTATCAATTTCTATAGATTGTCTATAAGCTTCTTTTGTTAAATTGTTAATCCTGCTTTCAAATAACTCATTTACTCTGACCTGTTCATTGTTTTCTGTAATTAAAGCATTGTTTGAATATTTCAAAGATTCCAATTGATTTTCAATTTTGAGTAAATCTTCATTATCAAGGTTTCCCGTTATCATTTTTGTAGTAGATCCAAGAAAATTGAGAGATCTTTTTGTTTTCCTTCGTTTTATAGTTAGATTTTCTAGTACAAAATAAGCTTGGCTATGTTTTTGTTTTAAAATGTTGACTATTTCGATAATATTTGGATTTTCTTCTAGTTTGTTGATAATTGTTTTATATTGTTTTAAGATAATTCTAAATGTATACAGATTGAATTTATGAATTAGCGTGTGGAAACCTTCTTTAAAAAAAAAACGGGTTTGGTTTTGAAAGCAACAATGCCTGGATTGTTGTTTAGTTCGATTATTTCTATGTCAGAAGGACTGATGAAATCGCACCACAGAAGTATGATGCAACAATAAATTATAGTAACTCTGGGTGTCATCTTCCAGCTGTAAAGAAACATTAAATTGAAGACAAAAAAAATGGGATTATTAATTATTGTTAGGGTAAAATATTTCGTTTTCGTTTTGCTTAGTTTTGTGGATTTTTCTTCCGCTCTCGTCAATTATGTTAGTTTCCCTATTTTCTACTACTTTTAGTTCTTGATATCGAGGTTGGTGTTTTAGATTATTGCGTTTTCTCTCGAAGATCGTGTCATTTAAAGAGAAATTTTCAGGCTCTTCTCTGCTCTTGTTGAGTTTTTCTAAATCTCTGAGCTTCTTTTGTTCATATTTTTCAGAAAAGATTCTGTAGAATATCTCTTTTTGTCTAATTCTTTCTTCTAAATCTTCGGGTACCGTTTCCTCATTTTTAAAGCCAAAGAATAGCTCTTTAGGGGTTAATTTTGTTTGCGAGTGTATTGATTCGTTATAAATAGAGACTGCCAAATTAATTTTTGCTGTTTCTGACAAATCTTTTGTTGTTTCTCTAATACTCAAGATGTTATGCAGTTCTCTCAACGTTCTGTGAACAATTTCAACCGTCCCGTTGGAAGAAGACTGCCCAACACTTGTATAATGGTACTCAACATCATTTTCTTCAAGGAACTCTTTAATTGTTGTTGAAGTGAATGATGCTTCTTGGTCCATGACGAGAAGGGAAGGTTTTCCTACGTTTGAAAAGAAGTGAGTTATAGCTTTAAGTATGTGTATAGCGTTGCGTGTCCTTAGAGGGATCGCCATTGTTAGTCTTGAAAACTTATCGCATAATGTTAGATAATGTTTGTTATTGATGATAAAAATGTCCATATGTACAATTTGCAACGGTTTTGTAGGTGTTGCTGTTAGTTTATATTGTTGTTTATATGGCCTTCTTTCATACTTAGCTGTTTGGCATAACCTGCAAAGGTTGATAAATTTGGTAATTTTTGATTTCATATTCGGGAAAAAATATTTACGGGATATGTGGGATTTAGTTTCGGTAATGCCTCTATGGTTTGCGTTGTGTTGTCTTTGGATTATTAGGTCTTGTTCAAGTTCGTCAGTTATGTCTTCTAGCAATTGTTGCGTCCAGAATATTTTAAATGTCTTCGCTCTGGAGAAATAGTTCTTGTATATTGTTTGTAAACTACACAGTATCTTTTCGCTACAGTAAATGCCGGTAGTGCACCTATTTGTGGCGTATTCCTTCAAAATGTTGATTAATGAGGCGGGACCGAAATTGGTCTTTTTGATTATAGTTCTATGATAGTTTCTAAATAAGGTTAGAGATTCTTGGCTATCCTCGTTCGCTTCTTGCAGAATAATTTGATTTCTGAAGTCGTTTAGAGGCCTAAGTGTCGATGGGATAAAGTCGCTATCGTCGGTATCCGCAGAGTGTTGTGTCATGTCGTCACTGGAGGAGGAGTTTGCGTTTATTTCTGTTTGCTGTTCTGGTTCAGGTTCGATACGAGAAAGTGCGTCCGTATTTGTGTTTAATGTTCCTTTTTTGTACTTGATTTCGAATTCAAGTTCTTCTAAAGCAAGTTTCCAATGTAAAAGTCTTCGGTTTAAATCATTTTTCTGTCGGAGCCACACGAGTGGCTTGTGGTCCGTGCGTATTTCAAAATGGGTTCCATAAATGTACGGTCTAAAATGTTTTGTTGCCCAAACAATGGCTAACAATTCTTTTTCACTAGCAGAATAGTTGCATTCTGCTTCATTCAAAGTTCTTGATGCGTATGCAATAGGGTGTTCTTTACTGTCATCGAATTTTTGGGACAAAACTGCTCCGAGTGCGAAGTCGCTTGCGTCAGTTTCGAGAATAAATTTCTTGTTAAAATCAGGATATTTTAAAATGGGATCGGTTGTCAGTAATCGTTTACAATCATTGAAGCAGTTAATGAATTGTTCGTTATGAATAATTTTTTCATCCTTTTTTAAACATTTCGTTAAAGTTAGTTAGTTAGTTTCGCGAAGTCGCGAATAAATTTCCTGTAATATCCAAGTAAACCTAAGAATCCTTTGATTTGAGTAGTGGTCTTTGGAATTGGCCAACCTAGATTTTTTTCAATTTTATTCGGATTTGGTCGAATGCCGTCTTGGGTTATTATATGGCCTAAAAACTCACATTCCTTCTGAAGGAACTCACATTTGTCTAGCTGAATTTTTAGATTAGCTTGAGCGAGTGTTTGAAGAACTTTGTTTAAATTGTCGAGATGTTGCTGAAGTGAATTACCAAAGATTATGATGTCATCTAAATAGACTAGGCAACACTTTCCGATTAAATTTCCAAGAATGTGATTCATTACACGCTGGAAAGTTGCTGGTGCGTTTTTAAGTCCGAAAGGCATACGTATGAATTCAAAATGTCCTTGGTCCGTACTGAAAGTGGTTTTCGGCCTGTCCTTGGGATGGACTTCAATCTGGTGGAATCCAGATTTTAGATCTAACGTAGTGAAGTAGGTACTACGACCAAGCCTATCGAGTATTTCCTCGATTCGTGGGATTGGAAATCTGTCATCCACGGTTTTTTCGTTTAATTTGCGGTAATCTATGACAATGCGCCATTAATTCTTGCCACTAGCATCAAGTTTCTTTGGAACGATCCAAATTGGAGATGTCCATGGTGAGATGGAATTTTGGATAATTCCATCTTCAAACATTTCGTTTACTTGCTTCTCGACTTCAGCTTTGTGAACCTGGGGGTATCTGTATGTTTTCGTGTGCACTGGAATGTCGTCAACTGTTTTAATTCGATGTTGGATTGTGGAAGTGCAAGACAATTTTTCTGAATCTTTGTGAAGGATTTTGGAATATTTAGCAAGGGTTTTCAATAAAGCAGGTTTTTCGTCAGAGTTAAGATGACTACTTCTAATCATTTTTTCTAATTCTGCGTAGGGTGTGTGAGATGTTTGATGCAGGTGATTTAAGTTTATGTTATTCACCTCTGCTACCTGTATTGTTTTTGCCGGATGCGTCCAATGAAATGTCACGGTTTGGCCGAAATTTCTTATCGGGGCGTTTACGAATCCTTTTTCTGCATGATACAATCCTGACTGGATTACTGCATTGTCTATTTTTATATCATTAGGAAGGTAAACGTTGCCACTGTCTTGAGAAACAGGGAGTTTAATGATTCTCGTCGAATTTTCAGTCAGTGTGATCTGCGGCGGACCTAATTTCCTTATTTGCATGGCAAGTGTTTTTTGTGGGAGAACTAATTTATGATTGCTCACGTCAATAGGAGCTTCTAAATCAGAGAGTGTTTCATAACCAATGATACCGTCGAAAAATTTATGAAAATTTAAAAGGTAAAATTGAACTTTTTGTTTCATACCGAAAAGTGTCGTAATAAATTTTTTATCAGCGGAATGTTGCCCTGAAGTGTTCGATATTCGAATGGTTTTGCATTTTTCTTGTTTTGATTTTGGGATCAGACGGGGAGAAATACAATTTTTGTTTGAACCACTGTCTACTAGTAATTTTGCATCTTTGTCAAAGAGTTTAACTGTTACATAGGGTAATCCATTTATTTCATTCAGGTCAGCGCGTTGTGAGGAAAGACAATTTGAAAATTTACACCTGATTCTTCGGCTTCTACTTCCTCTTCGGTGTCGCTTATATCTAATTCGTTGTCTTCCTGCTCGGCATCGTGATTGTAAATTCTGTTAGAACGCAACGATGGGTCTATTTCCATTGGTGTCGTTTTTTGCCTGTCTGATGAATTTTTGTGCCGGGTTGAAGATTGTGCTTCCGGGTATTTGTTGTATGATTTGTTAAAAGGCTTAAAATCTTTGTTGGAATTAGGTTGTTGCTCGAACGCTGCTTGGGTGTGTGTTTTAGTTTTCTCTGCATTTTGGAATCTACACAAGAATGCATAGGCATCCTCTAAATCACTTGGTTGAGCAGTTTGAGCATATCCGAAATATGGTTTACTGAGTCCATTTATAAAAGCACCCAAACATTCTTGTTCTAGAAACTGGTTTATTGCTTCCCAGTGTGCCAAGTATGTTTGATTTTGCTTCGCTAAAGATTTCATGTTAACCAAAATTTCTTTAGTGCGTTTGTAATAAATGTGAAAAGATTCGGTCATTTTCAATGACCAGAGTTGTGTTTGGTAAGTCGCAATGTTATTGCGATCACCATAAGCACTGTGTAACATGTCTGCTACCTCCTCGAAGGTAGTAGGGTTTCCATTTACACATATCATGTCTCGGGCTTTGCCTTCGACTTTGGTTATCACCGCCTGTTCGTACACGGCAAATAGATCCGGTGCTACGTGTGGTCGGCATAAATTTAAAGCTCTTCTGGCTGTGTCTAGCCAATGAGTCAATTGTTTTTTATTCTCGTCGAATGATGGAATCATCCGAATTGGATCAGGAATTCTAAAGAAGTCAGTGCGGCGTTCCTCCATTGCGGGAGCTTGCCGTTGTTGTTGTTGCAGTTGTTGCTGCTGCTGTTGTAAAGTGCTATTCTCCATTTGGAGAGCACCGATTCTTTGTTCCAAGCTTTGAATTTGGTCAAAGATGGCTTGCAAATTAACGTTTTCCATTTCAGAGAACTTTAAGGCTCTTACTTTTAGAATAGGATTGAATTTGGGCATAAAGTTTTTTGTAAAAGAAAGGGAGAGATTACTCACGGTTCCTCGTTCTTGAAGGATTTAAATCCACCGCTTTAGTTGAGATCCTCCAATTGATTGACGCGAATCGCCTACGGGGTGAGGGATGGCTTGCGACGCTTCTCGATGAAACTTCTCCGCCGGTCAATCAACGTTGCGGGTTGAACACTAATTTGTTATTTTTACTTAATCGTAAACTTTCACTACACTAGTTGGAGTCTCTTCACTAAGTCGTAGAACGAGCCGTACGACTGCGCCACTTAAGTTCTTTATTACATAAAAAGGTTTTTAAAAATGTTTTACACTTTGATTCCACTGTTGGTCTAGGGACCGAATTGTCTCACTTCTTAAATCGAACTGACTAACTTGTCCTGCCTGAATGTTCGTTAGCCCTGACTACCTAGCCCTAAACTATTGATTCAGCGGTTATCCTGTCCGAACATGTCGAATCGTCGATGCGGCGTGGTGGTTTCGGCTGATGCAATTACTAATGGTTCCTGGCTGATGCAACCACGGTGACCGGATGTCTGCTGCGATGTCAGCGGTTCAATAATTGGTAACAGGGTGGTTGACATCTCTACGCGTTGGATACACTGGCGTCTTACTACTGGCGCGTACTTTGCTAAGGTCTGTGCGTACGGGCCATATGCTATTCAGGTTCGTCCATAACTATACATATATATATATATATATATATATATATATATATATATATATATATATATATATATATATATATATATATATATATATATATATATATATATATATATATATATATAAATATATATAGATATCCCACAGAACGAATACCGCAGCATCAGCAATTGCCGCTCCAGTGTCAGTCACGTAAACGGTAAACAAATTTTGTATCGCGGTATCGCGTAACCGGCAAATCGATAGGGTTCTCACGATCGGCAGCTAGCTAGGTAAGGCTTAGAGTAAAATTAGAACGAAAATAAGTTTAGTTTTAGTTTAACCTCAGTAGTGAAAAAAATTTAAAATTTAAATCTATTTAAAAAAAACCCTTTACGAGGGTCGATATTTTGAATGGCACAGTCATTCGGAAGTGTTTAAAGAGTTTTACCAGGCTTGAAACCCAACCGCGAGTGAATATCGTTGATTAGTATGAAACTTCGACACACGACGGGAAACCACGTTACTCTCGGAAGCAAATAACTTTCCACCCACGAAGGCCAGCGACGAGCGAACATCGGAGCAAACCGCTTTTAATCGTAAGCACTAGCATTTAAGCTTATAATCTGAGTTAATAGTGTTAAAAAGTGTAGTAAGTGTTAAAAGGTGTATTGATCGAAGAAATGGCACATAACGATAACGGGTGCGATATAATTTGAACAGAGAATGAATTTCAATAAAGACTTTGCACGTTGATGCTAAACTTCTTTGTAAATAACTTAAAATCAGCGTAGCGGCTTGATTTGAACTGCTTGTTAGCCCAATAATTGAACATAAACTTTGAGCATTGAAATAAATACGGTTATGTGCACTAAATAGAAAACAGGATATTCCTTTAATGCAAATAAATTATTTCATCCTGTGTGACCACGTTCCCCTAGTTATTTGGAGATTTGTGCCTTAGTACTGTCAAATGGACCATTAGGTTTATGAAGCAAAAGTAAGTATATATATATATATATATATATATATATATATATATATATATATATATATATATATATATATATATATATATATATATATATATATATATATATATATATATATATATATATATATATATATATATATATATATATATATATATATATATATATATATATATATATATATATATATATATATATATATATGTATATATATGGGGTCCGACATCCAACATCTTTTTTGAACTAGCAGTTATTTCGACATTGGTAACCTTAATGTCACTTCTGATTTGACAAAAACTTAGTTTTATCCTTCCGCTGAACGAAGATGGTTGTGTATACGCTTGAGGAACGCGTGAAAATAGTGCCAACTTGGCTTACGAACAGTTTGAAGAAGATGCCGATTTTTGTTGCCAAAAAATCATCTTCTCGGATGAGGCACATTTTCATCTCGGCGGGTATGTAAACAAGCGTAATTGTCGCATCTGGGGTACGGAAAACCCGTACGTTATCATGGAGAAGCCATGCATCCTCAGAGAGTGACGGTTTCGTGCGAATTTTGGTCTGGCGGCATCATTGGGCCATTTTTCTTCGAAAAAGAATCAGGAGCCGCCGCCACGGTCAATGGCGAGCGCTACCGCGCCATGATTAGCGATTGGTTCTTCCCGTTACTTGAAGAGGAACACCATTTGGTTTCAACAAGACGACGCTCCGTGCCACACTGCCACCGCTACGATCGATCTTCTGCGCACAGTCTTCGAAGATCGAATTATCAGTCGAAATGTCGTTCGGCCGCCTCAGAGCTATTATCTTTGGGGGGCTGTCAAAGATAAGTGTTATGTGAATAAGCCAGAGACAATTCAAGCCTTGAAGGACAACATTCGTGCAGCAATAGCTGAAATAAAGCTGCATGCCATCAAAAATATACTAAAAAACTGGACCGACCATATCAGTCGAAATTAGGATTTCGTTTGGCCGCCTCGGAGCTGTGATTTGACACCGTTAGACTATTATCTTTGGGGGGCTGTCAAAGATAAGTATTATGTGGACAAGCCAGAGACAATTCAAGTTTTGTAGGACAACATCGTTCAGTCAAAATTGAAATAAAGCTGCATACAATCGGAAATCTACTAAAAACTGGACCGATCGTATAGCGTACTGCAAGGCTAGCCGAGGCAGCCATTTGAATGAAATTATATTCCACAATAAACCGCAATAATCCACAATTATTATCATTCTTAGGGGCTGTCCATAAAAGACGACACGCCGCAAGGGGGAGGTGGGTGTTTCACAAAACGTGACCTTATGTGACAGGGGGAAGGGGGGAGGGTTGTTGGAATGTGACGTCCAATATTTTCAATGAGCGCATTTTTGAATTACTGGTTTGCCCTATTTCCTGACAAAATCTCCACAATAAACGTTTACATTCTATAGGAAAACGTGGATTTGTTGATGTAAAAGCTTCTTCTTGAAGATTCGAGAAATGAATGATGCAGGAAATAATTTCTGTTGTGATCAGCAAAAGTGCACGGAGAGGCGAGTAAATTAGCGAAATTAATAAATTTTGCTTATATGAGTAAAAAAAAGCCTTCACAGAGTTTAACTTAAGTTATGCACTGACAATTTTAGTCAATGTATATGTGTTCTAATGATCTAATGATAGGTAGTAAGCAGATGTGATAATAACCACACAAAGAATAAAAGAATTTCTAAAAGTTTGTTTGGTCGGTCGCATGGAAATTTCATGCATCTTGATGTATTTAAAATTCTTTCAGCAAAACCATGTTGGCGGATTAATATCAATAAAACCAGCAAATAATAAAAACATATATGCTGTGATTATCAATAATTGAAATGATAGCAAAAACATGTTCAATCATAAAGCATGTCATGCAGCTGATAAATTTACCCTCTTTAGCTTGAATATCATACACAGAAGTAACAGCCCGGGTAGAAGTGATTTGCAAACCAATTATTAAAACCAAACATCGCAATGGTAGAAAATAACATTATTTAGTTTGAAATAAGAATTAAAATATCAAAAATCATTGGAAAGTCTGCATGAGAAAATAGCAACAAAATATAAAATTCTGCCAGTATAATATCAAAGCAAGAGCAAAACATTTATAGAAGACGAATTTTTCAGTAATTTGATTTTCTAGCATTGGGAATAGTATATCATAGGAATTTCTTTTATCTGATTCTGATGTAGTTTATTCAATTGTATTCCATTTGAAAAAGGAATCACTGGACCAATTGTACTTAAGGGCTGAGGCCACGTGGCCCGCTGTGCGTATTACATTTCTCTATATGCTCTTTCGCAAATGTGTAAAATGACTCTCGATGTGGCCGGATGGCCAAGAAAGTTGAGATATTTTCGGTTACAAGTTTGACTACATCACATAAAAACCAAGAATGCTGCCGCTTGTTTGGCAGCCTTTATGAGCCGATTTTATTTCTCTCTTATGTTTCGTTACGTTACCAGGATACAAGAACAAAAAAATGGTGCCGCCATAGAAATGGACTTACCTTTACAAAAATAACATTCACTTAATTTTTATCGCGACAACATATATGTTTTTATGCACTAATCGCATCTAAATTAAATTATCTAGACATTGTCAGGATAGATTTTTGATCCATGCTTTTGAAGGCGAGATATTCAATGAACAAGTTGTTTTCAGCTATGCAATTCTTCCTTCAGAAAAAAGACTATTCCGACCAATAAATTCAATGAATCATTCTGAAATATTCACAGAATAATCTAAACTAATTTTCTAACAAATTGTCAGTTGGGTTTTTGATATTCGTCACCGTTTCTGAGAAAATCAGATTTGAAGCGTGAAAATAGCCCTCTAAATCACCCTAAAACACATTGGCCTCAGCCCTTAATGAAATTGGTATGCCTCATCAATAACGAAATAAGATATAATAACAAATCTTGATGCTAAATATATACTGTCTAATCTATCAAGAAGATTCCTTCGATGAAATATCAAGCAAAGGAACATCAAGACAAGATATGTTGGTAAAATTTGTTATTGTTTTGATTTTTGTTCACTATTCACATCTGCCCTGGAGGAGTGCAGGATTTGCTATGGCAATTCAAACGCGCCTGCTGTGTGCTCAAACCTTGTGCTCCTGTTACATCCATAAATTAAATTCATGTCAAAAAGCGTTTTTTGAGTTAAATCGAAATAGTGCATTATCATAAACATCAGCATCAACCAGCTGGAAGTAAAACAAAATCTTTTGTCACTCTAATCACTATGTGGTGTGAAATATATTTTTAAACTAATTTTGCATGGAGCATTGCTATTGTGTGTAGAATACTGTCAAATTAACAATATCAATGTGATTACAATCAAAACTTATTATTATCGTGAAACTTTCATCTAGAATTTATTTCTCTTATCCTGTATTCATTTTATTGCGAATGAAACAACGGTTGCGAAATCGAAAATGGGATACATCAAACGAGAATATATATTGATACTAGGAAACCGAGGACTACCAACGGAAGATCAGCTTGGTGCAGCTATTCTTGAAGATGACTGGAGAGATATCCGTTCTGCCATAGGTAACACTGCATCAGCAACGCTAGGTACGGCGGCTCCGAGCGTAAGGAACGACTGGTTCGATGACGAATGTGAACAGTTAGTGGCCGAGAAGAATACAGCTTGGCCGATACTCGGTATCCCGTAGAAAAAAGCGCCAACAGGAAGACCGAGATCGCGAAGCGATGGAACAGCTGTTCCGTGCTAATGACACAAGAAAGTTCTACGAGAAGGTGAACCGTTCGCGCAGAGGCCATGTGCCACAGGCCAATATGTGCAAGGACACCAACGGGAATCTTCTCACGAACCACTGTGAGGTGATCGAGAGGTGGCGGCAGTATTTTGACTAGCACCTTAATGGCGATGTGGCGGAATACGAAAGTGGCGGCGCAGTAAAGAACTTGGGAATGCGTGCGGGGGACGATAGACTGCCGGTCCCAGACCTCCAAGAAGTCGAAGAGGTGGTAAGCCGGTTGAAAAATAATAAGGCCGCTGGCGTTGACCAACTACCAAGCGAGCTACTAAAACACGGTGGTAATGCACTAGTGAAAGCACTACACTGCGTTACCAAGATCTGGGAGGACGAGATTTTACCGGAGGAATGGATAGAAGAAATCATGTGTCCCATCTACAAAAAGGGCAACAAGCTGGATTGCTGCAATTACCGCGCGATCACTCTGCTGAACGCCGCCTACAAGGTACTCTCCCAAATCTTATGCCGTCGACTTTCACCGATTGCAAACGAATTCGTGGAACAATAACAGGCAGGATTTATGGGCGAACGCGCTACCACGGACTAAGTGTTCGCCATCCGCCAGGTGTTGCAAAAGTGCCGCGAATACAATGTGCCCATACATCACGTATTCATCGATTTCAAATCAGCCTACGACACAATCGATCGAGATCAGCTATGGAAAATCATGAGCGACTACGGATTCCCGGACAAAGTACATGAAGGGCAGGGGGTCGAGAGAAGATAATGTCAGCCACCCATTACGAGTTCTGATTGGCGGTGATGAAATCGAAATGATCGACGAGATCGTGTACTTGGGCTCACTGATGACTGCCGATAATGACACCAGCAGAGAAATTCAGAGACGCATGTTGTCAGGAAATCGTGCTTGCGTTAGAATCCGCAGGTCGCTTCGATCGAGCAAAATTCGCCTTCGTACGAAGTTAACTATCTACAAAACGCTGATTAGACCGGTTATACTCTACAGGCTCGAGTCCTGGACAATGCTTGCGTAGGATCAACGCGCACTAGGTGTTTTTGAACTGAAGGTGTTGCGAACCATCTTTGGCGGAGTGCGGATGGAAGATGGTACATGGAGAAGGCGAATGAACAATGAACTGCACCAGTTGCTGGGAGGACCAACCCTCGTCCAAACGGCGAAGGTCGGGCGGTTACGATGGGCCGGACATGTTGTTAGAATGTTGGAGCCGGTTAAAATGATTCTCGATAACGATCCGACCGGTATAAGAAGAAGAGGCGTGCAACGGCAAGATGGATCGTTCAAATTGAGGACGACCTGCGGACCCTTCGTAGCTACCGAGGCTGGCGGCGAACAGCTGTGAATCGAGTTGAATGAAGACGCCTTCTGTACACAGCAGAGACTCGCGTGGTCTACGACTGAAAGAATAACTACGTAAACCGAGCCGTACCGAAACCGGTATTTTCCCCAACTCTGTTGGTAAGGAGTGTTAAAAGAGCATTTGCCAAAGATACAAAATTGACAAAGTTCCATGATTTTGGAAAAGTCTCATTGACACGCGTTATCCTTAGTTACAAATTCCTGTAGGATTGCTGTTGTTACTAATTCTCATACCCCTCAGCGGGGGATCAACGATTTCAGACGTAGATCATGTCATGTCTTATCTTTATCATATGTAGTTTTCCTCCACCAAGATCAAAGATGATCGAATCATCCAATGATTGTACTTATATGAATCAAGAATCATTTTAGCTCAAAATCACTACCGATTTTGTGTGACGGAATATCAGTACCGATTTTGATTGATGTGATTTAAAGATCACTGGTTAACTGATCTTGAAAAGATCAGATCAGAAGTGATCTTTTTTGGCATAGATCACAAGCGATCTTCTTCGGCAGTGATCTCGATTTGATGAGGTTTTGATCTTTATTTTCTCAGCCCTGTATGCTACACCAAGGAAATATTCAGGAATCAGGAATCAGAACAAATTGGCTCAAATGGCACGTTCCCCTTGATATTTGGAGATTTGTGCCTTGCCATCAATTTGTTTTTAGCATCATTTTCCCGATACATAAGAGGGAAGGATTGAAAGGAAATGGTAAGGGTTGGACTAGGAGGATGGGAAAAATTGACGACACAAAAACACATAAAAGCAGAAGTAAATTTTGCACCCCTAAAGGATGCTGAACAATCTGCTGAGGATCACATTTAGTGGAAGCAGAAGTAAATTCTGAACCTCTACGAGGTCCCGAACAGTCTGCTGTTAATAAAACCTCCAACCCCCGAGAGGATTTAGAGATCTTACAAAAGCGACACCATTCGGCACTCCCAGAAGAATGCAGTACGATTCGTATGAACGAGCAGAAGTAAATTCGGTACCCCCTAAAGGATGCCAAACAATCTGCTAAACCCTATTTATTGGGTGAGAAACGAGAGAATATCCTTCAATTTTAGCTCCGCATACACAGACTAAACCATGTATGGAGAATCAAAAACCCGGATACGTAGCTGCGTCAATGCGGGACAGTTACATATCAGATGATATGAAGTACCATAATCGCATTCACACAAATCACACGAATAATACTCAGCACGTTGAATAGTAGCCATGTGATAATTGAGTTTGCAATGTCCAGTCAGAGCTCTGACCAGAATACTGCAATGATGCTTGGAGAAATGCAGTAGACACTTTGACATTTTCAGATTCAAATCTGGTAGAAATGCTTTTGTCTGAGCGCAAGTTTGCAAGCTGCGCCAGTAGCTGGCATGTTTGGATGCAGCCCAAGAACGAATCTTGTGCTTTATTCAACTAGTAGAAAGTGGTAAAGCTGGTTCAGGACCCACGAAATCATTCGTTGCACCAGCTCTAGCCAACTCATCAGCCCATTCATTTCCAGTAATGGCCGAGTACCCATAAGAAGTAAACAGCATTTGAAATGCTGAGGTCCTCAATTTGAGTTCGACATACGATCACTAGATTCAACCGTGAGTCATTCGAACTGAGTGCTTTTAAGGCTGCCTCTGCTGAAGTGCCGATTGTACTTCACACAGAATCGCGTAGATTTCTGCTTGGAACACAGTACAGTATCTACCAAGTGAATGAGACGGTTTCAGTCTCATTTCACGACAGTAGACACCAGCACCAGCACGAACAGAGAACCGTCCGTATAACAAACTATGTGTTCATCAAGTTGTCGTTCCAGACAACCAGACAACCATTCCTCACGAAGAGGATAGCTCACATTGAATGTTTTGAAAGAAAAACTGCATGTGAGAGTTAGGTCACTAGGAGCGAGTAAATACTCATCCCACGTAACCATTTGAGACCACAAGCGAGTGTGGCTGGTAGCATAATCTAATGGGTTACTGTTCCAAAGCCCTGTAACCTTAAGACGGTATGCACAAGATAATGCTTCTTGTTTTAGGAACACATGAAGTGGTTTAATGCACAGTAGCGCCTCTAGAGCAGCAGTAGGAGTTGTCGTGAATGCTCCTGTGATCGCCATTAGGACCATCCTTTGGAGATGATTTAGCTTTGACTGAACTGTCGCGACTTCTCCTTTCTGCCACCATACAAGACATCCATATGCTAAAATTGGTCTAACAATAGTTGTGTAGATCCAATGAATATATCTGGGTTTGAGTCCCCATGATTTTCCAAAAGCTCGTCTGCATTGGCCGAAAGCCATGCAAGCTCTTTTAATCCTGAAATCAATGTGAGCAGACCAATTCAGTTTTGAGTCAAGAATAACCCCGACGTATTTAACTTGATCGACCACAGTGACCTCTGAACCGAAGAACTGTAACGGACGAGCTCCTGTGATTATCCTACGATGAGTGAAAAGCACCATTGATGTTTTGCCCGGATTTACAGATAATCCAACCCGAAAACACCATTGTTCAACAGATCGCAGGGCTTGTTGCATTAAATCAAAGAGAGTGTTAATGCTTATACCGGTCATCAATATATGATAATCGTCGGCAAAACCATAAGTCAAAATCATGAGGTTTTGATCTTTATTTTCTCAGCCCTGTATGCTACACTAAGGAAATATTACTCCTTAGCTAAAGAAATAATTTATCTGTGTACCCCTAGGAGGATTGAAACAGACGATTTAAATGTTTCATCAATTCCAATCAAATACTTTTGTTAAATTATATAGTTAATAATAATAAAATAATTTCGATGGCTTTGTAGTTTTAGGGATATTTTTTAATCTAATGATAGCATGTAATAAATCGATTTTCCCCTCATATTTGTATGGTTTGTCATACATGTTGAGTGCGTATTGATATGAATTTTATTTATTTTGAATTCGTGACATGTGACATAGGGGGGATGAGGGTCTTTGTTTTATGGACAGCCCCTTATCCCTATACGTTTTTCTTCAAAAATTGACTGGTTTGGCCAATATATGACTTTCCTTTACATACCCCGCACGGTATTTCATAAACAACATTCGTTCTACGTTCATTTGTTATTCTATCTTTTAGCTTACTATATTCTATCTTTTAGCTTACTAATTTTGTTAACTGTTCTAAATGCTAACTTTATATTGTATTGAGATAGATATATGGTGCGGATATGTAACAAGCCTCGCTTAGTTTCAAAGCCCTATCTATAAATGATGTGTCTGGGTTTTTCTTGTGATTAAATGGACTTAAAGAGATGTAGTTTAACAGTCTACCTTCTAGCTCCTTTGGTTTTGATCAATAGCCTAATAAGCTCTCAAACGGGCCTAAGCTTGTTAACATGTTTTGTCGGTTACGGAACGATTACTGACAGTAGCTTTCAAACGAGCATAATTTGGTTGAAATCGGTTCAGCCATCGCTGAGAATATTGAGTGGTAAAAATGTCTTCGAAAAGTGCACACACATACACACTCATTTCCCAATCTCGTCGAACTAAGTTGAATGGTATAAAATACTATTATGGGTTTCCGAGGCTCCGTTCGAAAATCGGGTTTTCCAGCTAATACTTTCTATTCTGAAGGCATACCTACTAATTTCTATTCTAAAAGACAGAAAACGCAATAGGCAAGACAGTTGAAAATGTGAAGTGGTGTAGTGTAGTCGTCATTAGCATAAGTTAAGTGTTAAAATTATGTATTTAGATTTAGCTTACTTGACAAACATATGTTTTTGGATAGCCGCTGAGGATGACAGAACACCTTAATAGGTGGATATGCATGTATAAATATATAATTATATATATATATATATATATATATATATATATATATATATATATATATATATATATATATATATATATATATATATATATATATATATATAAATATATATATATATATATATATATATATATATATATATATATATATATATATATATATATATATATATATATATATATATATATATATATATATATATATATATATATATATATATATATATATATATATATATATATATTATAGGGCTGAAAAGTCACCCCTTGTGGCTGATCACCCAACTTAAATCTTAATAATTTAAATTTAACTCATATTCCAATGAATAGTTATTTAAAAAAAAACCTGTTTTAATCCACCTAGTGGTGCAATGGTGCCTTTCTCATATCATATATTATACTGAAAAAAAAAAATTTTTCTTCGATTCTTAAAAGAATAACCGAAATCGGTTTGTTTGACCGTCTACTGATAAAAACTATCAAATTGGAAAAGATTTGAGGTCGATTTAGAATTTTTTTAATGTTTTTCCCCATTTTCAGTGATGGTGATGGTGATCGTCGGCAAAACCATAAGTCAAAATCATGAGGTTTTGATCTTTATTTTCTCAGCCCTGTATGCTACACTAAGGAAATATTACTCCTTAGCTAAAGAAATAATTTATCAGTGTACCCCTAGGAGGATTGAAACAGACGATTTAAATGTTTCATCAATTCCCTATATTTCCGGAACCGGGAGTCGGATCCGCATGAAATTCAGGAATTACGCATGGGACCTCAGGACCTTTCATTTGAACCTAAGTTTGTGAAAATCGGTCGCGCCATCTATGAGAAAAGTTAGAAGACATATTTTCTTATTTTGCACATTTTACCCCATAACACCCGAACCGGAAGTCAGATCCAAATAATATTCAGGATTTTTCTATGGGACCTCAAGACCTTTCATTTGAATCTAAGTTTGTTAAAATCGGTTCAGCCATCTCTGAGAAAAGTTATAATTCCGGAACCCGAAGTCGGATCCGAATAATATTCAGGAATTTTGTATGGGACCACAAGACCTTTCATTTGAATCTAAGTTTGTGAAAATCGGTTCAGCCATCTCCGAGAAAAGTTAGTGCAAAAAAACGTTACATACACACATACGCACATACACACACATACACACACAAAGACATTTTGCGTACTCGACGAACTGAGTCGAATGGTATATGACACTCGGCCCTCCGGGCCTCGGTTCAAAAGTCGGTTTTCACAGTGATTGCATAACCTTTCTATATGAGAAAGGCAAAAATAGAAGATGTTTCCAAAGACAATTGCTATTCAAAACTCCTGAAAGGAGTATCTGGCAGCTGCGACCTCATAGAGGCACCAAAAGGAGGGCTAGTCAAACGAATCTCTAGTAACTACGTCCTTATTGCAGGAGAAGAGAGCACCCCGATTACATCTAACTGTGGCCTCTCGGATAAACACATTTCCGGAAATACGCTAATATTTTTCCGGAATTGTACAGTAAAAGTTAACCACACATCATTCACCGACATCGAATATGTCACATAGTAAGAACCACTACTCATTCCATTACACGGTTTAGAAATCATTAGTAAAACGGTCAGCGCAAACTTTACCCTCGAAAAACTGAAAGAAGTCCATATCCAAACCAGAAGACAATTATACACATTACATAGTCAGCAAAAATATTCGACCTT
The DNA here is from genome assembly GCF_030247185.1 of Malaya genurostris. Classification (NCBI taxonomy): domain Eukaryota; kingdom Metazoa; phylum Arthropoda; class Insecta; order Diptera; family Culicidae; genus Malaya; species Malaya genurostris. The sequence continues at coordinate 148,504,437 of NC_080572.1, forward strand.
TGGAACATCGTTAGCCATTTTTACTATTGTCATCATCCTGATACTCTGCCTATCCAAATTCAATTCAACATATAAACCGAAGGATAATAAAAACGAACCGGGATGGTCCATTCTTCAGGAGGGAGGAGTTACCGAACGGACTCAACCATTATCATGTTCAAATAACTTAGTCGCCACACCAACGACTAAGAATCCAGGAAACATAAGCATTTCACCGTCATCGACCGCATCGAGCCCGCAGCCCTTGGCAACACCGAGAACGACAAAGACTTCCACCACGCGATCCACCGGTACACCGATGGTGCCGCCGCTGACATCGCGTTAATTTGAACCGAGCACCAGAATACCTTGAAAGCAGTGTAGTTCATAAGTACCTTTGAAACATTACTTTTGACGAATCAAAAACAGATTCAATTATGCCTTCAACCGAGACATATATATATATATATATATATATATATATATATATATATATATATATATATATATATATATATATATATATATATATATATATATATATATATATATATATATATATATATATATATATATATATATATATATATATATATATATATACGCTAGACTAGCCCTTCGTTTGGTGCCTCTATGAGGTCGCAGTTGCCAGATACTCCTTTCAGGAGTGTTGAATAGCAAGTGTCTTTGGAAACATCTTGTATTTTTTTTCAAATAACTATTTATTGGAATATGAGTTAAATTTAAATTATTAAGATTTAGGTTGGGTGATCAGCCACAAGTGGTGACTTTTCAGCCCA